>NC_090617.1:2914716-2956200 GCF_004359215.1 Bremia lactucae
TAGCAGTAAACTACTATCCAAGTTCATTGGGCCTTTCCGTGTACTGCATCGCAGAGGCAATGAATACACAATAGAATTGCCACGTAGGATGCGAACGCATCCTTCGTTTAACGTTGGTCGGCTCCGCACGTACCATCAGTACGCGGTTTCTTCCGAGGACGGATTTGACCAGCCTTTTCAAGAATCCCTAAAAGATTCTTGTGATCGCGAACCAGATTCAAACATGTTGAGCCTGCAGTTTCTTATGGCGGCTCCGAATATCCTCGAAACTACGATGAGCTGGCGACAGCTCATCGCGAACAGCATGATACTACCGCTCGTACTCCATCATGGAGTACGCACTCTTCAAATGGTCTTCCAACCGCTCGATATGGTGATCCTGCACCGTCTGCTCCAACGAGCGACGCTTGCCGCGCTCGCGCTCGCGCTCAAGTCCCTCCTTCAAATAATGGAAGAAGTGATCGATTTTGTCAATCCTCGACATTAGATCCGACATACAGTTCGGATCTAATTTTTCTTCATCCACCACAACCATTGGTGGATACCGACGGTGGTCTGCGTTTCCTTGTGGAACGTATCCAGAACCACCGTGATGTGAAGGGGCAGCGAACGAGTTATCTTGTTCGCTGGCGAAGTTATCCACCTTCACATGACAGCTGGGAACCTCGTTCCCAGCTAATTGCTGACGTTGAAGGCCTCGTCCGTCAGTATGACGAGACCCACCCGATGGTTCAGAAGGCCCATCGGAAAACATGCGACCCTACGCTTGTAAATCTTTTGCAAAATGTGTGTCAAAAAAATGTCAATCGCGTCACGCATCTCAATAGAGATGCGAGCCCTTCCCCAAGGCGAAGAAAGGGAATAGACATCCCCTTTTACCCTCTTCGAGTTGTCTACACAACACGGACAGGGATCACCCCACGTGAGGCATTGAAGCCCAGCCTCACGTGACAACCGATGTATTTTATACTTTGCACCGGTTGGAGTTCGTTTCTCAAACTTAACGCGAACCGTGTTAAGTATTTGGAGCCAAGCTTCGCGTCCAATGAATTTGACATTGCGAATAAACGCGCTCCAGGCTTGCATAAGCGTGACTTTATCTCGCTCATTATTGCCACGATACTATCGATGCTTAAGAAATCATCGAGATAGAAATCTTCCTCAGCGCGAAAGTTCTTCGCGCTGGGATCAAGGCCATGTAGCTTTGTCGCAATAAATAAAGGATATTTATTGTGAGGAGTAGTTTTTCCAGACAAGCTATTAATAAGCCGTTCTGGCAAAAGCCACGGCTTCTTTTCAGGGGTGAGATGAGACATTTTATTGTCTTCACTCCCTTGAGTTGTACCCACTCAAGCCGGGGTACCACAAGAACTTTTCTTACGATGGCTTACGCCATCGTCATCGCCTTGCACAGAAACAGGTGCAGGTGACCGTATGGGAGATCGAACGGGCGATGAGAATTCATCCTCATCGTCCGATCCAAATAGACTCTTTACTCGTCTATCAGAATGAGCCCTCTCATTCGAAGGCTCATAGTCAACCGGCTGACGTCTGTCAGGCGACTGGTTCATCCTCCCCGAGTCGGCCACTTCGTCCGACTCACACTCGTAGTCGACCTCTAAAGAGGAGTCGTATTCAGGTGGTGCATCGCCACGTGCACTCGCAACATCTAGTGTTGTGCGAGTGGAAGATACTACGGCAGACGTTCCTTCTGCCGCAAGAGATAACAGTGCGTCACCCGCGGCTGCACGAACCGCAGCCGAAGGCGTAGTACTACCGTCACCCCGCATGAGTTGATTCTTCATGCGATAGAAATTTTAAGATGATGGTTCTAACTAATCAACATCGTTTTAAAAATTAAGTGGTCACATAGCTATCACCCCATCCAGTGACAGTCAGATTGATTGTCGTTTAAGGGAGGGGTGATGTAACGGGGTCTATCGTTGCATGAAATTAGCACTTAAAGGCTGTTAATTAATATATTATCATAAAGGTAGATAATATTTGCAGGATATTACTTTATCTAATAATATTCAGAATTCTTGTCCATAAATAGGTATAGACCGTTATACCTATTTAATCCGCAGACTAATCAGCTGTAGGATTAATCAAAGAGAGAATTAAAGATAAGAAAGAGATAATAATTCAATTAGATGTTTATTAATGATTATAATTACGTACGCATTTACAAAGATAGAAAAAGAGACACTTAATTATATATATATACAGTTTTCATTATACCCTCTTTAAGCTAGTTACCCTTAAAGAGAAGTCTTGCTCTGCACGTACTAGTCTACGTGAAAAACCGTAGGGCACCACTCGCAACTGAAGCAGTGCGAAGTGGACTTGTACTGAAGCAGTACAAGTTGTAGTGCCCCGTTACATGAGTCGTTTTTTTCTTCATATAACCGATTGCTGTAGTCTCACTTTCAGAGTCCGTTGCAAAACGATTACAATCAAACGTCATCGTGACATTTAGCGTTCACGAAATGTCCAACATCAACAGTCCTCCTCGACTAGAAGTCTCCAACGTTTGTCTTTGCCACGAGAAATTGGAACTTGTTGGTCGAAATTTTTTTAGTTAATTAATCGGCGAGCTGTGACTTGGTTTCAATATACTCCAGCTGAATGACCTTGGCCTTGACTTGGTCACGAACAAAGTCATAACGAATATCAATGTATTTCGCTCGAATTTGATAGCCTTCGTTCTTCGCAATAGCAATCGCACTCTGGTTGTCTTCATACACAACCACTGGAGCGTCATCTCGACCTTCATCTCCATCAATAAATTCTTTGACCACAAAATTTCGTGAATGCACAACGAAAGTACCACATATTCAGCTTCAGCAGTACTTAGTGATACAGTGATCTGAAGCTTCGACTTAATTTTAACTGGAGAGTCATTGACCATCACCATGACTCCAGCTGTCAAACGTCGAATATCTTTGTTACTTCCCCAATCTGCGTCTTTAAATGCACTATGCTTCAGGTCGCCAGGCTTGCTTCGATAACAAATTCCGTTTGTTGCAGCCGACTTTAGGTAGCGCAGCACACGAATGGCTGCATTCCGGTATTCTTCACTCGGTTTTTCCAAATGTCGACTTAGTCGACCTACCGCAAATGCAATATCAGGTACTGTACCTGTCGCCACATAAAAGAGTGATCCTACCAGAGATCGATACGGTCGATTCTCCATTTTCGGTTCCTTTCCTCGCACTTAAGCATGGCTTGACCTTCCACACTTGGGTTGTAAACAACTTTTTCCCCGACTTGATTGAAGTTTACGACCATTCTGTCAATGCACGCATTTTGGCTGATCTTGAGCTTCCTTGTATGCTGTGCATAGTCCACCTCAATGCCGAGAATATATATCACATTGCCTAGCGTCTTAAACATAAAATGACTTGCAAGTTCATCGGAACTTTGTCAGTTAAATCAGCAGAAGTACCTTTAATCAGCATATCATCGACATACAGCGTCACGTAAATTCACGAAAGGTTTCCATCGTGATGGACAAAGACACACGGGTCCGAAACACATGACACAAAACCTATGCTGCAAAACACCTTCGAAATTGTCTTGAACCATGTTGCAGCAGCCTGTTTTAATCCATAAAACTTCTTACAAGCTTCAAAATTTGACCTAAGTCCATGTCGACTTCCTGAGGCGTAGAATGTATACATCTTCGTTCAAAACGCCATTTATGAGCGCAGTATCGCTATCATACTGGTGAATTGTCATTTCGTGATGACATCACATAGCCAGAAAGACGCGAATAGAATTCATGTTCGCAACCGGCGAATAAATTTCGTGGTAGTCAACTCCATAGGTTTGACAATAACCTAACGCCACAAGTCGAACTTTGTACCGATTGATATCACCGTATTGGTTTCTCTTGATTGCAAAAACCCACTTGGATCCAATCACCTTTTTGTGGAGAATTTTTCACTGCAGTCCATGTCTTTTTGTTATCCAATGCCTTAAGTTTGACCTTGATCGCATCACTCCACATCTTGGATTGAGGAGACTCCATTGCATCTTGGTATGTAGATGGAGTTTCGAATACTGCATTTGCTTGCTCGTACGCAATTCGATATCTCTTTAAGGCCCGAGCCTCTGGCTCCTCACTGCGCGATGTACCATGTACAGCAGACGTCCTGACTGGAACCAAAGCTTGGTCTCCATAGTTCGATGACGGTAACGCGAGCGGGGCATTTTGACCACCAATTTGAGATGATTGCACCATAGAGAAATCAGTGCGATTATCCAAGTCCCCCCTGGGCACAATGTCTCGAGTCGTATCCATATCCAAATCAGTTGGCTCCAAGTAATATCATCGATATCGAAAGCAGGATCAAACACATGCTCAAATTCCTGGCGTAAAGTTATAGACTCGAATTCACTTGGAGGTGAAATAACTTGATCATTGCCAGTCTGGTCCACAACCATCGGCTCTACGTCACGCTGAGTAGTAGTTATTGGAAATTGAAAAACATCTACATCGTCATCATTGTCATGATCCACACGTGTAGTAACCTGTATAATTCCAATCACTTGCACATATTTGGACTTTGGTAACTCTTGTAAAGTCACTGATCGCGTGATCTCCAGTCGACCAGATTCGAAATTCCAGACACGATTTCCTTCACATTGTGTGAGTAACCCAACGAAATGCCTTCTTGTCCAATTTTAGACGTTTTCGTATTGCAATGTGTGCGTTACATTTTGCACCAAACACTCGCATGTGCGACAGATCTAGCTTGGTTCCAAAACACACTTCAAATGGGTCTTGGTTGGGTGAGGGGCGCACGAAACTCGATAAGTCACGTATACTGCAGTATTCATCGCTTCAGTCCACCATTTCTTCTCCACTTGCATGTAATTTAGCATCGATCTTGCTCGTTCTGTCAGTGTTCGATTTAGTTTTTCAGCCATTCCATTTTGCTGTGGCGAATACGATACTGAAGTTCGGTGCAATATTCCAGCCTTTCGAAATTCTTCTTCCAATCGTTTGTTAAGGTACTCGCCGCCATTGTCGGTGCGAATACACTTGATCTTGGTACTTAACTGGTTTTCCATCATCGCTTGTACTCGATTGACTTATCCACCACATTTGACTTGTGTGCAATATAGTATGCGACCACATAGCGTGAATATCATCCAAAAAGATCACCACGAATCTTGCTCCTCCTTGCAACTCAGTCTCCAT
This sequence comes from Bremia lactucae, assembly GCF_004359215.1. NCBI lineage: Eukaryota > Oomycota > Peronosporomycetes > Peronosporales > Peronosporaceae > Bremia > Bremia lactucae. The sequence goes on from NC_090617.1 coordinate 2,919,926, forward strand.
TGGTCTTATCACGTCGCTGTGAATAACTTGGAGCAGTAAGTAGTCCTAACTTCACCGTACGTAGACTTCGGAAACGGCTTGACTGACGACTTGCCTGTCACACGCCCTACGCATAGTTCGTCTAGATCATCATCAACATTAGGCGAATCTTGCATCTTAAATTCTATAACACACTTGTCGAGGTTTTCATTGCCTTCAATGACAAGTTTCCTAGTCATGCTTGCCATACACTTGGACTCAAAGGTTTGGCTCCATCGCCAACCTCTTCACTCGCATTTGCAGATTCCAATGTATCACACTCTAACACAAACAAATTTACCCTTTTGGGTCACTTGAGTCCCCACTTCTTGACCATTCCTGATCTCACACATTTTGACCTACAAAATGACATGTAACCCTTTTACGGACAATGCAGAAACTGATAGGAGACCACTATCCAGCTTTCGACCGTACAACACGTCTTCAATACGTATTAATTTCTTGTTCTTTAACATGACACGAATTGTCCCAACTCCAGCAGCCAAATCTAATTCTCCATTCGCAATTAAAATTACAACGAACTGTTAAGCGATCTGATTTCCACAAACTCATCTTGGTATGGGAACATATGTCTACTCGCACCACTGTCGACTAGCCAACCTTCAGAGCTATGTTCACCCACCGTGAACGCCTGCTGAGAGCTCTTCTTCTTCTTGTTATCTGGATTCTTCCAGCAATCTTGTTTCTTGTGTCCGTTCCTGCCGCATATAAAACACGTCCCAGTAAACTTGTTTCTTATTTCTTTCGACCGAAAACTCTTGCTCTTGAAGTTTCTTGTAGCCTTTAACGCAATTTCGATCTTCCTTTTTCGAGCAATGCCTTCATTTTCAAGACGAAGCATCTCATTGGCTTGGAACAAATCAATGCCCTTCGTGTTCTCGATAATCTTGACGATCTGATAGTACTCATCAGACAAACTTCAAAGCAGAATCACGAGCCGCTCATCGTGCGCGACCTCGTCACCGATAGCTTGCATTGACATACACAGCTCATCAAACTTGAGAAAGTGATCCATTACACTTTCTCCCTTCTGCATCTTGAGCTCGTGCAATTTGTCGACGCATCTGCACTCGATTATGAATGCTTCTGCGAAGAAAGAAGCTCATCAAAACTCTTCACGCTTCTGCAGTTGTCTCTGCACTTCGAACCATGGACTGAAGATCTGGGTTGATCATCGTTCACACGTTTGCGAAGGCTTTCATATCGTTGACTTTCCATAAAGAGGCGCTAGCGTTATCTTCACACGGTGCCTTTGTCGCGTCGATGTGCTCCAACAGCCCCTTCTTGGCGAGCTTCATTCGCGCGTTGAACTCCCATACGAAGTAGCTGTCTTGGTTGAGAACATCGTTCACTCCCACCGTACTTGGGCCCATAACCTGTAGATATATTATAGCAGAGAAGACAACTTGTAGTCAGGAAGTAAATTGGAGAGTATATTAATCTTTGGAAATCTTACACATGCAATCAGCTACTCCTTTGTAGAAGCACTACAAAGGTCTCACCTGAGTCGTTTCTTTCTTTATATAACCGAATGCTATAGTTTCACTTTCTGTGGCCGTTGCAAAACGATTACAATCAAACGTCATCGTGACGTTTAGCGTTCACAAAATGTCCAACATCAACAGATTTGAGCACCAATCAATGAGCTCATGGTTTGAGCTGATCTTGGTCAAGAGCACATACAAAGATACGGATTTTACAAAATTGGGAATTCTGGCGGATCATCATATCTAGCGTGAATTTGACTTTTTCTAGGCGGTACATAAATTACAAAACCACATCCACTACTATATGCTGTGCCCTCTAGGGCAATTTGCCTAGCAATTGCTTTCAGAGACCGTGACTACAGGCCGAAAGTCCTATGCTTAGCAACTTCAATCCAAATTTGATAAATCATTGAATCCAAAAGTATTAATTCAACTTGACGTAGTTCTTTTAAACAGGCGCAATCTTGTTACATAAAAGATAATTTGTAAGCTTTCAACCTATGAGAGCACCAGTCAAAGGTTCGATTTGTTTACCGTGACACGCATCGCCTGAGAGCAGCCTAACTACGGCTCGACATCAGCGAGAATAAGAAAGCAAGTACAGCTTGAAGGATTTGATAGAAGTCAATTTTCTGTTACTGTATAAGGCTACGATTCGAGCACAAATTAATGGGCTCATGACTTGAGCTGATCCTGGGCATGAGCACATCAAACGATACGGATTTCACAAAATTGGAATTTCTGACGGATCTTCATATCTAGACTGAGTTTGATTTTTTCCAGACGGTACGTAAATCCCAGTAACACATCCACTACTATATTCTGTGTCCCCTAGGGCAATTCGCCTAGCAATAGCTTACAGTAAACCGTGATCTACAGGCCGTGTCCTATGCTTAGCACCTTCAATCCAAATCCAATGTTCTTGAAAATCCAAAGCATACATTTCAGTTGACCTGTACGTCTTTTTTAGCAGGCGTAAACTTGTTACATATGTAATAATTTGTAAGCTTTTCAACCTATAAGAAAATGAGAGCACCTTGCGAATAATTGTATTTCTCTTAGTTTGACTTTTATTGGCCGACTCGATATTGCAGTGCAATGAGGTGTAGGAATAAATTAATTACAACATAAGACAGGTTCTTGACAGCGGAAAGATTGAGTCCCGGACTTCGAATTACGCCTTGTGAGATAGCTTCCGATATTTAAGGTAGCAGCAAACAGTCTTGAAAACATTGTAAGGCCTAAAACGGTGACATATCTTAGGACTGCATTTGGCTTCATGTACCGTGTGAAATTTCTATTCTGGACATGACAAAAAAACGATACAAATTTAACGGTGTGAACAGTTACATAAATATTATTTCCTATAACAAGAAAAAACAATATTATCTCCTATAAGGAATAAAATAAAGGAGTACAAAATTCGGAAATGCTGAACACAAACCCCTATTCCTTCAATTCACACCCTTCCTGCGAATTTGCAGCGGAGCTACCTCGCTCGTTAAGTCATAGGTCACTTAGTTCTATTGAACTAATGGGTTTAACAACTCAGGGAGTCGAACAAGCTATTAAAGCTTAAGGAATCCTAGTTCAAGGGATTCAGGGGTTCGTAGAACCAAGTGGCAAATATTGCCCAAGAGAATATACCTTAGAAAGGCTTCTATCTCTTACAGATCAATGCGCAAGCCTTAGGAAGGCACTTAACGCTTTAAGATTAAAAGGAGAACTGCATTTTATTTAATTATTTAAATCTCAAAACCTTACCCTCGCTAATTTAAAAAAGATTTTGACCGCCAGATTTATATCTGGCGGCGACCACATTTGTTACCCATAATAAATGGGATTTAAGTAACTTACTATTTTAAAATTAAGAAAGGGTATTTTACCCATAAAGTAAATGTACCACAACACCGGTTCTCCAACAGATGTGTGCCCGCTTACAGAATTTTAATAATCACACCTCTTTATTAAACCCACACCTTTTCTGCGTCCCCCTATTCTTAATTTTAAAAAAAATATCAAGATGTTCCTCTTTATGGAATGTTTCACATAAATGCCTCTGCAATTTCCTCTACCGCAAATAGCTCTCTGCTTCCGTGAAGCGTGCGCAAATTTAGCATAAATAAGCTTTGGATTCTTGGACTGAAACGGCGATACCGAAGTGACAAAGTTGGCCAAAAAATGGGAGGTCGTGCGTATTAAGGAAGTGGTGGACCTAATCGATCAGCGGCGGTGCTCGTCACGATCGAGGATGGCGCCACTGCAAAGTTTCACAAGGTGTGGCTACGGGATCACTGCCGCTTCGAGTGCTATATGCATTGGACGACGCAACAGCGCCAGCTCGATACGTGTAACGGGGCACTGCCGACTTGCACTGCTTCAGTATAAGTCCACTTCACACTGCCTCAGTGCGAGTAGTACCTCACGTCACTTCAAGTACACTAGTACGTGCAGAGAAGTCTTCTCTTTTTAAACACTTCCATAAAAGATAGTACTGTTTGACATACCATCAATGATTTCGATTTTCGTGGTATCGGCGTTTGAGCCGGTAATGTACCAGCGTTCATTTTATTTAATGTATACATCCGCCATCTTCCTGTTGCTTTACGCACGCAGAAGGTCGGAGAGGTATGTAAGGAGGTTGACTCCCGCACATGGTCCGCTGCTAAACGATTGGCAAAGAAGTTGTCGATCGCTAATAGTCGTTGACGAGGCAATGGCCACTGGTTCATTGCACGGTATTTCGAACCTGGTATCAGGTTGATTTCGTGTTGAGTGCCTGCTTATACACTTAACTCTATAGCCCCTGAAGTAAATTTTGGAGAAACTCGATTGCCAACATTATAACTGAAACGGCTATTGCGTGATCTGCGTAGTCGAAAAGTTAAGCGGATCGGTGTACTTGTCACATATGACACGTAAGTGTCTGATATTTGGTTAGGAATAGCACTTTTTGGAAGGAACGGGTTATGAGCAGCTTATCGATGGACGAAAATGTCCTGGATGAGAAGCCTCGGATGTGACGTTTCACGTCACAACCCTGGAATAATTGAAAGACAAATCGTTTTAATAAGAATTTGCTAGAATCTAAGGATGCAATCATAAATCCGTACCGTGCGGGTTGCCTAAGGCTGAAATTTTATTTGAAGAGTAAGATCCCCAACTGCATATAGCTCTGGTTGCGCAAAAACAGCAAGATCCTCGACGATCGACTCTCCAGTTGATCTAGGACTTTCACACTGTCTGTCTCTTATAGACAGGCGTTTCAAATTTTCTTGGATGTTGCTTTCGAAGCAAGCATCCTTGTTCCGTACCACTCAAGTTATTCGAGTGGTCGAAATTCGCCGCTTCTTGAGCTTGTGAACAGATGTCGGTATATAATTCCACAGTGTGATGGGTTGCCACACTGAGGTCTTGTGCAGTCATGCAAACTCCCGAACCACAAGCGAGGCCATCGCAGCCACTCTTAGGACATGCACACGCTTGTGGACGCTTTAAGACATTCATCGGATGGATACCTGATGAACGAGAGGCAGGCATGGTCACGGCTTGATCCTGCTAGTTAATGCATGGCTCATACTATCAGCGCCATGGTAATTCAAGGATGACATCAAATTTTTGTCATCCAATCCAGTACAATGAAATCATCGTCGTACTAATAACTTTTTGACGTGTGTTAGTTACCAAGTACACGTTACTTTACTGTTACAGATGCGCATAGCAACAGGCGCACTGTCCTCCTCGTTTGAGGTATATCGCGCTCAAAGATTTTGAGCCTGCAATCTTCGAGCGATTGGTGTCGAATAAAATTGTTCGACGCCCCACAATTGACTAGGGGCTGTATTGCAATTTATTTGCCACCAAATTATTCAAGGTGATGAGGTTAATCTAATCACCTGGGCAGTTACACACAATGTTTGTATGTGAGAAGCAACTATCGTTAATAAACCTGCAATTTCTTTTGACGTTGCTAGACTAGTAGGGCAATCCTAACCTACTGAAACCGACCTTTTTTTACGATCCGCCTCGCCGATGCAATTTTGCAACAGCGTCGGATCCGCGTCCTCCATTATTTTAGCAGGAGGTCCTCCCCATCATTTCGCTCGGTGTTTGTAGGCACCAAGCGTGTGGCGCTAAATGGCACCACCAGTTGCATGCTTACCGAAGTGACCTTTACGATCACTTCATTCCTGGCGATGCATATTGCCATCACCACCATGTCCATGAAGTCATCATAAGATGACTCTTCACCAAAACGGACTGACGAAGCGCCAAACAACTTCGTCATCATGTCATGTTAGAACCCGTAGTTTAGCGGACGTGACCCCGATTGATACAGAGGCCTTAATAGTTGTTACCGAGTCAGACGATGACGCCGACTCGGCCCAGTCACCTACAATGGGAGTAGCAGGTGACTTTTCCCACAGTAGACGCAGTAGCGTCTACTGAAACATTTACATCGCTAACAGCTGCAATTAGCCGTGCAGCTGCCAGCTTTGCGGCCTCACAGGCGACGCGCGCGGGGAATATACCACGTGCCATTAAAAGGTTGAATTAAAATAAAACCAACATGTGCTACTTTACAGAGAGACATAATAGTACCCTCTGCCACTTCACATAATTCACTAAAGTGAATTTTGTTTAAGATGAGATGATGTAACAGGAGATATTTATGTTTTCATGCGTTCTGATTTGCTATAAGTCGGGTGGGGATGTACATGTAGCATTGGCCTTAAATTATTACGTTCTAATAATTTTAACTGAAATTACCACATTTACACCCTCTTTTTAATTGCGCGCCCTTTTTATTTGTGTGAGGGAGATGCTTTCGGCTTACTACACCGTTTCAATTTTACAATAATATTAAGCAATTGATGCGTACTCATGGAAGGGTAGTGACCCGATTGCTAGTCCTTTGACACTTAGAAGTCGCAACTTTATTGCATGGAAAATAATGCGAGGAGATGATGTTGACTAATAAGTATTATTAGAGCTAGTATTATGGAATCCAATTCGATCAATTAGCTAAAGGATGCCAAGAGCGCGCAAGCGGCTATCATACTCCGTGCTGCCAATGTTGCAGCCAACGAGCGCACGATCTTTGCCGTGAAAAGCGTGACGATCGTGTATGACACGATAATTTTCAATGACCATCGTTTCACACACCTTAAGTTTTATACATAGTTTCATCTCTGGTCGACAAATAATCTCAAGCAGCTCTCAGCGAGTCTTGTAAAATTTAACTACTTGGCACAATTTAAGTGCATCAGCGGGGACTAGTCGTAGTCATTGTGGCGAAATTGCGTGATATTGCCAGCATAGCCTAATACAATGAGGGCTTCCATTTTGGCCAAGTGGGCGTCGTTGTCTACAAAATACTACGGGAGAGACGTCTCACTAAAAAATTGAAGAGCCTCACTGTAGGCGGGCACGTCTTTATGCGGCCATGCTCTACTTAAGCACACACCTAAGCACAGCGAGGAAGCGTTTGACTGACATATCTCACGTGCAGTGAGGTAGTTGGTGGGCGCCTAAGCGACCTCACCAAACTAACTATAAGCTGTAGACTAAGTGGCGTCACGGGAGCGGTAATCCGGCTCCACGTGCGCACTAACGTTCAAGGAAGCAGTTTTCAGACTGATTTATATTTAATCGTACTATAATAAATTTCTATTCTTAACAAATCCTAAAATGTCATCTCTGTCGATAAACACTAATATGTACTGCAAGCGTATATTTCTAGATGCCTCGCATAACGGATGACGCTATCCGTCATCCCCGCTAAATGCCCTTAGGGACATCACATACACAAGAGTGGGTCACAATGTGAACCACATCCAAGCGATAGGTACAATTACATCACTTAAGTAATTGACCATCCCCTTAAGTACACATATTGTACTTAACGGGGATTGTGCATCATTAGGGCAGCTTTAGTCAGTTGCACACACGATGTTCGTTCTTAAGCGTTTGAACGACGTGAAAACGCGTCGACACAGCGACTTTCACCGCCCTGCCCCGCCTAGTCGACACAATTAAAGATATTCAAGCCAGGCAAAGTACTCATATACGTTCCGTCGGCGTGATGAAGTAGCTCCAGATTCGTCGCTGTAATATCTCTTTAACCCTCGGCATCATTGTGCCGATTAGTTATCCACATGGTGCCGTAGATCGTGCGAAGTACAAATCCAATCTTTGTTGAGAATTGTTCCGTGGCTTGTATGGAGCTTGGGTCAGCGTGACAACCACTTGCACAGAAGAATGCATGTACAAGCACGACATGAGCAACTCAATTATTGCTCACACACTTGGCAAAGTCATGCGTTGACAACTTAAAGTCGGCATCAACCCACAACTTCTTGGACGTTAGGCGCGGCTCGCGATATGATTTTGAATGCGGGTGCGGTGGCACTATCTTCTGAAGTACCTTTTATAAGAGCATAAGCATGCTCTTCGCGTGACATTTCTTACTTTCACGGTCAAGCGCACAGGGGCGTCCCAGTCCATAACTACCTGGTTTCCAGCGTCCGTGACACCAAGTCTTTAAAATGACATGTTTAAGAGGCCGTATTGCACCGGGGTGTATCGTTACATGAAATTACCACTTAAAGGATGTAAATTAATATATTATCAGAATGGTAGAGAATATTTAGAGAATATTACTTTACATGGTAATATTCTAAACGCTTATCCATTGGTAGATATAGACCACTATATCTACCTTCCCCGCGGTCCAGTCAGCGCTGGGCGCGCGCAAAGAGATGGATAAATAAGACTTTTAGTACATATGTTGTATTAGTTTATAACTTAGCTCATATTAAAAAGATAGACAAGAAGAATTAAATTATATTAATACATTTTCATTTGACCCTCTTTGAAGAAAGTATCTAAAAGAGAAGACTTCCTCTGCACTTACTAGTGTACGTAAAGTGACGTGAGGCACCACTCGCACTGAGGCAGTGCAAAGCGGACTTGTACTGAAGCAGTACAAGTCGGTAGTGCCCCGATACACCTGGTAGCACTTTGTAGTCCGTCCAAGGACCACAGTTGCAATCATCTAACATGGACATGTTAGATGATATTGGAAATACGCATCACGTTTCGGGTGATTGCTACTCCTTTCTAAGTAACATAGAAAGAGGTGCGGTCAAATGAATGAGTTCGACCGTAGGAAACGATGCCATCTTGGCCATGGTGTCCTGTTTGGAAAGAGATGCCCTTCATTCAGCCAAGCATCACTCACTACGAGTGTTCCGTCATCAACCTTAGTTGATGACTTAAAGAAAGCCTACACAGAAGATAAAGACCGTCTGCGTTTAATGGATTATCTGATAAATCTATCCGATAAATCTTTTAAAGATCTGCCGGCTTTAGATCGATCATCATCCGATCGATACACAACACGCAACGGTTTATTGTATTACACAGCCGTTGCCGGCGACACCTCACGTATTTTCGTCCCAACTCACAATGATTTGCGCTTGCGCATCATGTATGAGTGTCACGATGGACCAACAAGTCGGCATCGAGAACGTGAGAAGACTTCTTTCGCAGTAATTCGCGGCTTTAACTGGCCCCGCCAGTATCATTTCGTGCGCAAGTACATTCGTGCTTGTGAGGTATGTCAACGGGTAAATCCTAGCCCTTCATCCCGTGCTCCTCTCCAACCTCTTCCACTTCCGGCAGAGTCTTGGCAGTCCGTATCTATGGAATTTGTCTTCAAATTTCCCGAATACCATCACAAAAACAATGAAATCCTTGTTTCCGTAGACAGATTCAGCAAGATGGTACATCTGCTGCGGTACCAGAGACGATTACGGCTCCGAGTTGTGCCCGTGTCTTTATCGACACGGTATTCAAACTCCATGGGTTACCCCGTGAAATGGTCTCAGATAGAGATCCAAGATTCACGGTGGAGTTCTGGCAATCCGAGTTCCGATCTCTCGGAACACGGCTGACTATATCAACTTCTGATCTCCGGAGATAAATGGTCAGACGAAACGCGTAAATCGCGTCCTCGAAGAGATAGTTCGAGGTTACGTTCAATCGTATCCGAATTGGAGCGAGATTTTACCGATGGTCGAATTTGCCATCAATAATTCGGTGCTTGCGTCTACAACGCATACACCGTTCTTTGTGAATGGCTTACGCCATCCTCGCATACCCACCCAATTTAAGGGATCCTCTAGTTTAAGGGGGGGGGAGACTTGCACGAGCAAATCCAATTCTGGCTCCTGCTCATCGCGCGTCGAAATTAACAACGACGCGAGTGATGTCGATGTCGAAGATATCGTAGATCGAAGACGAGAATGATCTCATAGTAGTACGCACAAAGCGTACTGAAAAGACAAAACAAATGAGTTAGCAGAAGCGTTCCTGCCGACTCGAGAATCAGCAATCCGTTTCGTACAGGATTTCATAGCTAACGCAGTGGACCATCGGGAACGGAACGCAGAAAAGAACAAAATAGCAAACGTTCGTTCATCTTAAGTTAATGACCTAGTACTACTCTCTAAGGTCAACTTGCCTTATCGTGTAGTCATTAATGTGGGTAGCAGTAAACTACCACCCAAATTAATTGGGCCATTCCGTGTGACCAACAAGCCGAGCTTGTATTCACGCGCCGTGCTTTTTAACACAGAGCGTTTTGGGGCTAGGCCGTGTCGATCCTTACCTCCAGTAGGGTGCTCCGCCCCTACTGGGTATCACCCTTTTCTCGCACCGTGCCTGATTTCTGGAACAAGGCGAGGTTATTGCTCTTCGAGCTTTGCGCAAAGTGTGCGAATTGCGCAACGGGTAAGTCTGGCGTAAATGCTACGCGCTCCCGCAGATATAGCGTTGACGAATGTTTTGATGCTGTGTCCACAGCTTTATGCTCTTCTTTCTCCTTCCTCAACGAGGCGCAGATTCATCGTTCCGGCCTATTAGACGAATCCAATGTGTTCGATAAGCTTATACGGTAATCTGGCCTACTGACGCGAGTAGACTTAAAGTGTGTCGTAGAATTTGAGCCCTAAGACCCAAAATTTGGCAGGTCCGGCAAAGTTGGAAATTTGAAATTTCACTTCGTCGCATCATCATTGATGTGGCGAGCTTCAATGGCGGCGTATAAATACGACGAACCATGCTTTAAAGAAAGTTAAATGAGAACTGTATTAATATATTTAAATTCTTCTTTTCTATCTACTCAATACTAGCTAACTTATAAACTAATACAACATATGTACTATGAAGTCTTATCTGTCTTTCTCTTTGCGCGCGTCCAGCGCTGACTGGACCGCGGAGAAGGTAGATATAATTGTCTATATCTACCAATAGATAAGCGTTTAGAATATTACCATGTAAAGTAATATTCTCCAAATATTATCAAATTTTAGATAATATATAAATCAACGACCTTTAAGTGTTAATTTCATGTAACGATACACCATGTTACATCACCCCTCCCTTAAACGACAATCACCCTGACTGTCATTGGGTAGAGTGGTCATTATCGGACCACTTTAATTAAAACGATGTTAATTGGTCAGAATCATCATTTTCAATTTCTATCCCATGGTTAACAAGTCCATGCGGAATGCGAATAGTGCGGTGCCTTCAGCTGCCGCGGGCGACGCATTATTGTCTCTTGCGGCAGACATTCCGTCTGCCGTAGTGTCATCTTCTCCCGCAACTAAATGTTGCAGGTTCCGACGATGAGGATGATTCCATATCGCCAGCACCATCTCCCGTGCCGTCACACGCACATAGTTCTGCGCGTGTTGATGACGATGGCGTAAGCCATCGTAATAAAAGTTCTTGTGGTACTTTTACTTCAGTGGGTACCACTCAGGGGAGTGAAGACAATAAAATGTCTCATCTCGCCCCTGAAAAGAAGCCGTAGCTTTTGCCCAAACGGCTAATCAATAGCTTGTCTGGAGAGACTACTCCTCACAATAAATATCCCTTACTTATCGCGACAAAGCTACATGGTCTTGCACCCAGCGCAAAGAACTCGCGCTGCAGAAGATTTTCATCTCGATGCTTTTTTCAAGTATCTATCGTATAGTGACAACAATAAGAGAGATAACGCATCGCTTATGCAAACCTGAAGCGCGTTCATTCGCAATGTCAAAGACATTGGACGCAAAGCCTGGCTTGAATGACTTAACGCGATTCGCGTTAAGTTTGAGAAACGAACTCCAACCGGTGCAAGGTATAAATTGCATCGGTTGTCACATGAGGCAGGACTTCCATGCCTCACGTGGGGTGATCCCTGTCCGTGTTGTGGTATAATTACGAAGCGAGTAAAAAGAGATGTCTATTCCCTTTCTTCTCCCTACGGAAGGGCTCGCATCTCTTTCGAGATGCGCGATGCAATTAACGTTATGCAATCGATTTACACGCGCCAGGGGCGCGTTGTTTTCGATTGGCCTTCTGAACCATCGGATTGGTCTCGTCATACTGACGGACGAGGCCCTCAACGACAACAATCAGCTGGGAACGAGGCTCCCAGCTGTCATGTGAAGGTGGATAACCGCGCCAGCAAACAAGATAACTCTTTCGCTGCCCCTTCACACGGTGGTTTTGAAAACGATCCACAAGGAAACGTTGACCTCCGTGGGAATTCACCAATGGTTGTAGTGGAGGAGGGAAAATTAGATCCGAACCGTATGTCGGATCTAATGTCGAGAAATGACAAATTCGATCACTTCCTTCATGATTTGGAGGAGGGACTTGACCACGAGCGTGGAAAGCGTCACTCGTTAGAGCAGACGGTGCAGGCTCAGCATATCGAACGGTTGAAAGACCGTTCGAAGAGTGTGTACTCCATGTTGGAACGAACGGAATTATCACTCTCTTCGTGATGAGTTGTCAGCTCATCGCGGTTACGAGATCCTTCGGACCCGACATGACAATCTCCAGATTCAGCATGAGAATCTGGTTTGTGACCACAAGAATCTTTTAGGGATTCTTGAAAAGGGTGGTCTGATCCGTCTTCGGAAGAAACAGTGTACTGATGGTACGGGCCAAGGCGACTGTTAAGAATTGTGATAAGCCATAGTCAACTCTAAATGATTAAGGAGCGTCTTGCAATAATGCTCAACGTCATCATTGATGGAGATCAGTAGTATGCTGAAGCGCTTAAAGGGCATGAAGGTAATTTCATAAACGGTTCGCTTAGTGACTGGGACTCGGGGTGTTACCGTTCTGAAAGCTCGATTAGACTTAGGTATTAAATCTTTGGACTTCGATAGTATGAAACGCTGTCTTGTCCATGACCTGGATTCGAGATATGATCTCATGCTTAGTATGGACTGGATGGAACGCCATGACCTATGGATCGGTTGGAAGTCTAAGTTCTAGGGGCAACGCGCAACATTCCTAGCAAAGCTTTGGAGAGTGATGAACTCACCTTTGCTAGGCAGAAAAAGCGCAGTTTGCGCGAATCACTGCCCACGTCTGTCAGTGTGTTAGACATTGGAATGTTTGATCTGATGGGGTCCAATGTTAAGAGCGCTTATCTTGGGCTCGGCTCAGAAAGAGGGGGTGGTACGGCAAGTACACCGTTGACTGATATTCGTTGTGACACGAATCACTAAATGCTGAAAGCGCTGTGGGCCTAAGGTCAAGTCATTAAGGGTGTAAATTTCAAAATGCGTGAGGAGTGCCACATTTAAGTCCATCGAGTGAGCTCAGCCGAAATAACACCACATCGTGACATTACTGGGAGAACGCCAAAAAATTTAGGGCTAAGCCCGTTGGATATGTTGAAATATGCACAAAGAAGGTGCAAAGAGCGACGTTTCAAGTTTCACGCAGAGAAGGTGCGTTATGCGAATTTTCAAGATACGAACAAAGAAGGTACAATAAGCGCAAATTAAGGGCTCATTACTCACCTAGGTAACACTGTCGCATGCTCTATAAAGTATCAGATACTAATTTAGTCCTATAACATAATTTAGAACAGGCTAACTAGTGATGCGCAAGTAAGATTAAGATCATACATATTAATTTCCCATTTACTACTTCGTCAGAAGCTTTCTATTCTACACCAATTCAACAGCCCAACTACCAACTCACCTGCAAGTGATGTCGAGCTTCCGACAAATTCTAGTCACGAAAGAGCTTGGTCGGAATCGGCAACAAATACACCGCCTCATACCTCTGAAAGGGGTACGGAAACTGAGGTGCTATCCAAGATGATGGATATGCTGACTGGGATAGATGAACGAATGAAGAAGATAGAAGCTTCTCAATCCAAATTGGCCGAAGATGAAAGGTTAAGAGGTGCAGTTGAAAGTGGAATGTTTACATCCATGCTAGATGCGGATTTCGCTGGTCGACTACACCGCGATGCCTTCGACGATTCTTTGATGAGGGGTCGAAATGAAATTTTGGGTGACCACAATCGGTATCATTCAAGGGCACGAGCTAGGGTGGCACAGAAAGAACAAGAAATCCCTCAAATTCCTGTGCAATTTCCTCCCCATCAAACTTAAATCCCCCCCCGTGCCGAATCAACGAACACCACCCCTGATAAATTACAGGACCCCGGATGCCAGACAATGAAAGATGGCTATTCGAAAATTCGATGAACCGAAGTATATGCTGGTCTGGGATCAGTTTTTTTGATTGGAGAAAAACATTTTGGAGACAGGTTGACATGGCCCAAGAATCATGTGAATTTCTTTGGATTGAAAGTGTCAACACTGACGTTTTTGGACAATATCTTACGGGCACTGCCAAACGATATTTCAGCAAACAAGTAGATTCATGGTGGCAAGTTGCATAACTCTACAATACGTGATGCAGAGGATGCATGACACGTTCAAGACAACAATAATTGCTGCTCAAGCAATTAAATTCTTCACTGACAAAAAAGAGGCAAGGCGGTCTTGGTCTGAGCATTTCTTATACTTGGTGACTGTGAACGATGCAGCAGGGGGCACGGAGCAACAAGTACTGGACAATATTGTCAGATACGCCTCCCCTGATTTGGCTCCCATTTTATGGCTAAGTACTCAGCCCAGAGAATTGATTTTTTTGTTCACGCTGAGGAATTGACTCATTTCGCTCAAGCAATCGAGCTCGAATCTCGATCGGCCCGAGCTTTTGGGAAAGAGGTGTTGGCTAACATTGAAGATAAGATGGTGCGCAAGGAGATCCGTACGTGTTACACTTGCGGTAAAGTCGGACACGTGAAATCCGACTGCAAATCCAAACGAGAATTTCGAAATAATGGCCGACATGGAAAATCAACCAAAAATATACTTTTGGCGATTCAAGAGGCCGGAGAAAACCGCAACGATTTCGATAACTCAAACGATACTACTGAAAGCTTGAGTTCAGATGCCTGGATACTAGACAGCGGGTCTAGCAGACATCCCGTTAACGATAAATCCCTACTAAAAAATTTAAAACCGTGTCAATTGGAGTGCCATTTAGCTGATGGCGAGATAATCCGACTCACTCAGGTCGGAATTGTGGTTTTGACGGTGATGGCACAAGGTCGTGAAAAACAAATCACACTTACCGAAGTATACCTGGCTTCCGAGCCTTCAAGAACCATTATTTCTATCGAAAAACTCGAGTGCAAAGGTTTTGGTCTTGGTTATACCGGTAATTCTCGCACCTTGACACGAAGGTCAGATGGAATGGTAATATTCGACATTGACATGAAACAGAATGTGCTTTACGTGCAAGTGGTAAAGACTGAAACAAACCTTAAGTCCTCAAAAGAAGTGATAGCCGTGGTGCTTGCTGAAGGATCAAGTCACCCAGGACCGACATCCAAAGTGGTTCAAGGTATCATTTTCACCAAAGGTTGGGTCGATTTTCGTATAAACCAGTGAACGGATGGCAAAGGAACTAGACTCTTGAATTGTGATTACGAGCTTCTCAAGACCAACATGTATTTCGTGTGCTCAAGGAAAGCAGACCAAAAACGCTCAGTCAAAAAGAACACAGGTATCAACTCCCCAATCGATTGAGTTAGGGGGGGTAGTCTGTTCAGAATTGAAGGGTCTTATGATGCCTATAGACAGACTTGGAAACAGGTACCTAATCAACTTTATCGATCACAAATCTAATTATTGCAGGGTGTTCTTGGCAAAAACAAAGGACAAGGCAGCAAAGAAGTTTGAATATTTTTCAGCGTTTTTCGAAAGAAGATTTGGATTTAAGATTCACGTTTAACGTAATGATTGGGGCGGCGAATACGAAAATGTGGATTTATTTTGCAAAACCATATGAGTAGCTCAGGTCAGCGAAGCTCGCAATCAAGCTTCAAATGGCAAAGCACAGCGTAGGCACAGGACGATCTTAAACATGGCAAGGTCAATGATATTCGCTAGTCGGATACCGTTATCATTTTGGGGGGATGCCGTGGAATAGGCCGCTTAAATTTTAAATCGTAGTCCTACGATTGCAAATGCAAAACGGGCATCACCAATCGAAGTGCTAACAAATCAAGTACCAGATTTACGGGACATTGTGGTTTTTGGTTCTGTGTGTACCTTGTATCGAAACTCAGGCAAAAAATCACTTGGACAACGATTTCAGGTAGGGATTATCATTGAAGAAGTGATGAAGTCAAGGGTTTCCGGGCTTTCATGCAGAAAGCCAATAAGGTCACGATTACGCAACACGTGCAGAATATTGGAACTTTGAGCACGGACCAGAATAATCATTTTCAGAAAACATTGGCTTTGAAAATCAAGAAGAAGAAGAAGTATCCTTTTCGAACCCAAGATCAAAGCAAGTGTTAAAAAGACTAAGACCTGGAAAAGGGATGCGCATCAAACCAGAAGTAAAACCAGGTCAAATGAAGTAATCCAGGTTCGGGAGGAGCCAATGAGAGCTGCGCAAGTCGTTGCTCACGTCTATGAAAGGGACCCTAAGCATTATAGTGAAGCTATGAAAGCTCGAAATGCGAAGGGTGGAAGATAGCAATGGCTGAAGAATTGAAGGCATTGAAAGATAATGGGGTGTGTGTATTAATTAAGCGACCGCCCCACAGTAACGCTTTACACACTGAATGGGTGTAGAAGACGAAGACTGATTCGAATGGAGATATCGAACGATTAAAAGCCAGGCTTGTGGCATGTGGTACCGAGCAGGTATATGGAATTGATTATAAATTCGCTTTTGCTGCTGTTATGGATATGTCAACTTTTAAAGTGTTGCTGGCATTGGCGGCAACTTGGCTAGTTCCAGCCAAGCATGGAGATATTCCGAATGCCTACTTCAAAGCAGATAAAGAGCCAGGATTGAAGATATACCTCCATGTACCGCAGTCGATGAAATTGGATACTGAATTTTTTTAAAAAATGGGCGTCAAAGACAAACAAGAAGTTGTATTGGAATTACGAAAAAGTTCGTACGGCTTGAAACAAGCCGGGCGTCTATGGAGCCAATTGCTACATAAAAAAAATTGAAAGAAGCAGGGTTTCGACAATGCATCTCAGATATGTGTCTTTATTGAAAACGCGACAATATTGGTATTGTTGTTGAAGGTGTATATGTGGATGATCTTCTGGCTACAGGTACAAGCTCAACGGCTGTAGAATATTTTTTCACTGGATTGAAGAGTTAATCCATCAAAGATCTGGGTCAAGTTAGCAAATTTTTCGGAATGCAAGTGAAATTCGAAGATGCTCAAGGTTATACCCTAGATAAGGAGGAGACTATCACGGAAATTTTGCGCGAGCATGGAATGCTGGAAGCAAACCCCACGCGTGCACCTATTGGCGCCGACTACTACGAAGTGGCAACAAGTCATAGAGCTAACCCAAGGATGGAGGACCCACAATTCAGGATTTTCAATCACGTGTAGGATCTTTATTGCGGATATCGAGGTGTTCTAGACCTGATATAGCTTTCGCGGTTCACAAGGCTTTGAGACAGACACACAAGCCAAGCCTACAAGACTGGAACCTTGCGAAAAGGCCTATAACAAAATTTAGAACAGGCTAATTAGTGTTCACAAGTAAGATTAAGATAATTAATATTCGTTTCCTATTTACTACTTCGTCAATAAGCTTCCTATTCTACACTAATTCAACAGGATGCACTTAAGTGACTCGTAAATGTTCACGGGCTGTTGAGTTTGAGTTACTTAACGCGTTATCGGATGATGGATTTAACATTGGCTCTTGTATAGAGTAAGCTAAGCTTGTAAAACCAATAAAACTTGAGAAAATTGGCGTTGTGGTCTCTATGAGGTGGGATGGCTCGACATCGAGAAAGCGGAGCGCTTCTAGATTCATCTTCGGTGCATAAAAATTCTTTTTAGGATGCTGAATTGGGAAAAGAGGCCTCCGGGCAGATCCTGCTAAGGTAAAAACCAGAGTTGATTGGCCGGTTCCTAAAATCCAATGGAACTTGCATATGTGGTTGGGCCTAGCCAACTACACTTGCACAAGTTCAGCAAAAATTACGTTGATATGGCTCGGCCATTATCCATTCTTCTTCAGAAGAATACAGATTGGTGCCGGACAAGCACCAAAATTGATGCTTTCAAAGCAGTTAAAAAGTCTCATTCATGCTTCGATTTTGGCTCTGCCAAATACTAATAGGCCTTTTAGTGTCGTCTATGACGAATCTGTTTTGCCATAGGCAGCACTCTGTTACGAACAGATGACGATGGACCGGAACGCATCATTAAGTTCAAGTCTAAACAGCTTAAAGTTGCAGAAAATATCGACATTTTCATGACATACTTGCGATGAAGTATGCTGTAGTCAAATTTGGAGTATCAACTTGGCTCTAAGCCTTTTGTGATCCCTTTAGATCATGCATCTTTACCCACCTCGACTAAGTCACCCCATCTCTCAAAAAAAATGGCCGATGGCTTTTTTTCTTTTCCGAATACAACTTTAAAAAAAAGTATAAGCCGGGAAAGCAAAATAGTTTGGCTGAGGCATTGTCACGCCGCCCTGTTTATTAGCTCGCTCATGTGACAACCGTAATGTCGCCGATCACTGATTGAATCCATTCGGCATATACCACGAATGAACAGTGTAGGACTTTTCTATGCGCTCTTGGAAGCAAGAAATTTCAGAACTCAGAATTAAATTGTCGACTCGATTGAGTGCAAGTTAAATTTGATTTTCTATCGACGAAGGGCTTATGTTCTATTCGACTGATGCCGCGGAGTTCCTGCGCATCGTAGGGTTTTAAGTATCATATCCTCTATGAGGCACACGATACTGTTTTTAGTAGTCATGTCGGTCGAGAAAAGACTTACAGCTTCGTGAGCCCGATTTATTGTGGCCCAAACTCTAAAAATTGGAAAGCACCTATGTTCGCACATGCGAACTTGCCAACGGGCTAAGCCCTCGGCACATGCACATATGCAACGGCACCCCTTGCCAGCTTGCCCGTACCTACTGAGTGTTGAGAGTCCATTCGGATGGGTTTTGTGTTTGGTCTACCAAAAGACATGGCGAATAATAGGGAAATCGTGGTCTATGTTACCGCTTTAGCAAAATGTCTCATTTAGCGGCTGTATCGGACACCATGTATGGTGGGGTATGTACAGCAAGGCTATTGATTTATCATATTTTTCGGCAAAAAGGGTTTCCAGTGGCAAATATTGTCGACATAGACGCCCACTTCAAGGGTACGTTCTGGGAGTCGATCTTCCGAGTGCTTGGCTATGTCCACAGTGGATCACGGCAGACCGATGGTCAAGACGAGTGTGCTAATCGCTTCGTTAAAGATGTTATGCGCAGTGTGTGATGTAACAGCAAAGCGCTGGAGCAGGATACTCCCGGTTGTTGAGTTTGCGTTAAACAATGCTGTGGCCTGTTCAGGCTCTACTCCGTTCTACCCAAGCGTTCCATTAACGCTACCACGACGTGATTCAGGGCTTGGTGGGTAAGAGATAGCCGATCCGCTTAGTGATGTCAGCGCTGTCCCGTATAAGAAACATGTTAGCGAGTTTCTCTCAACGCGATTAAATGTCGTACGACATGTGCGGATAAAATGGCTGATAGCCAAGGCAAACAAAATAGAAAGCGGATGCTTAAGGCAGAAGCTGTATTTATTTTCATGGGATAGGTGACCGAGTATTACTTAATGCTAAAAATCTACCTGCAAACGTAGCGAACCGCAACGTGCTGCCGTTCCTCCCTCGCTAATTATTGAGCAAGCATTTCTCGAAGTGATCATTCATTCCTGGCGATACACATCATCACCATCAGTAGCTCTCTTGGCAAAGCGACCTATACCTGATGTTGACTTTAGCGTCACCAGAATTGTTGCCGTCGACGGAGTCATCACAAACGACTCCACACCAAAAGGATCTGATGAGCTAAATAACGTCGTCAATACCTCTTTTGAATGTCACGTCAGATTTCTTTGGCTTGACGGACTCGGCCTTGGGCAAACCAGAGACCTTAACAGTGGTTATCGAGTCGGACGTAGACGCCGAATCGTAATAGCCACCTCTGATTGGAAAAGGATGTGACAATCTCCCCACAGTCGACGCATGAGCGTTTACTGAAACATTTGAATCACAAGAAGCTGCACGACTAAGTGCAGCTTCTTGTGATTCAAATGTTTCAGTGCTTTGCGGTTTCACAGGCTACGCGTTCGGGCTATGTGCAAAAAAATGGTCAAATTGAAACAAAATTCAACAAGTGCAACTTACAGAGAAAGACACTATAATATGTGTTGTCACTCTACACTAGTCACTATAATGAAATGTGGTTGGGGGGTATCACGGGATGTCCTGTTACAAAAATATTATTTCCGATAAGATAAATAATAAATATTATCTCCTATAAAAGGAAAATATTGAGAAGTAAAATTTATTATGTTCAGTAATTTTACTCAATATTTCCAAAATTCCCGTATCCGAAAATGATGAAGCAATAAAATAACAGGTTTGTGATTAATTGACCTAAGTTCCCCCCCCCGCCAATTGTTATGAGACAGAATTCTGCGGCGCGCAAGGAGGCACTCGTGCAGAGGAAGGGTACAAGTAGTTAAGAAGTCTTCGCTATTAGAGGTCAATAGTACCTTCGACCGCAGGTTTCTGGGGCCTTGTTGCCGCAAATTTTGGGGACATATTCCCATAAGTTTTATTTCTGGAGTATCACCCCAATTGCCTGTAGCTGTGGTTGTGCAACCACAGCGAAATCCTCTACGATCGACTCTCCAGGCATTTTCATTTTTTTTAAATTTGCTTGTTAAGCAAACATCTTTGCTTCGTACCACTCGACTTATTCTAGAGGTCGAACTTTAACGCTTCTTATGCTTGTGCACAACCTTCGGGATCTAACTCTACAGTGTGATGGGTTTCACACTGAGGTCTTGTGCAGATGTGCAAACGACCGAATCACAAATGAGGCCATCGCACTCACTCGTAGGATATCCACACGCGTGTGGATGCTCCAAGACGTTTATCAGATGACCCTCTGATAAAAACGAGATACATGCGACGCCACGGCTTGATGCTGCCGGCTTATACATGGCTCGTACTCTCTGAGCCCTGGCAATAACCCAAGGATGACATCAAAATTGTCATCTAAATTAAGTACGATGAAATCATGATCGTACTGTTTACCGTTTAACGTGTATTGAATATCAATCACACGTTTTTTTTACTGTAACAGATGCGCTTATTGCTAGAGCATTGTCATCTTCGCCAGAGGTATATCGCGCACAATGAATTTGAGTCTTAATTTCTCTAGCAATTGGCGTCGACTGAAATTGTTCGACGCCCTACAATCAATCTAAGTAGCTAAGAAGCTGTAGCTACTAAAGGTGAATTCTAAGGCTTTGAGATAGGGGAACAGGAAAACTGTATTAAAATATTCAGTTTCTTCCATAACGATCTTCTATCTTCTGACTTATAGATAGTAATATAAAAGTATGCAACGCGCCTGCTTGCGCAACGCCTTATCGTGTCTTGTAACAATTAGCGAGGTGAATTTAAGTTTAAATCGACCAATCAAAAGAACTAATGTCGTATTGCGTCAACATATTTAAATTTGGCAATATTGCAACTATCCAGCCAAAATAAATAGAGATAATAACTTGTACTTCTTTAACTTTTTCTCTCATAGGAACACCGTTATAATATAAGCTAACAATTTCAAAATCTAAAAAAAATCTAGGTTTCTATTTGTAAGATGTACTAATTGTTACCTCAGATTAAGGGGATCATTATCCAGCCCTACCTTTTTTAAATCAGCCCACCTATTATTTATTAATACATTAATCGAAAGTCTTGGCTTCTAATTGGTCAGGAGCAAAGTGGTTTCGGTAACGTAGCAGGATGCTCCACCGGATCGAATTACAAAAGGAACCATCGACCTGTTCAAGAACATCAGTGGGTATGCATTACCTGGTACCATCGCGGCCCTCATGCGATCCTTGCGTGCTGTTCAAACGACGCTTATGGACGTCATCGCTGAGCGCAAGATTGGAGATAAAATTGGTCATCCCGCTGTCGTCCTCAATGAGCTGGGCGACACCGCATTGTTCCACGGCTAAAACTCAGTGGACAATCGTGTGCGCCGCAGTTCCATCGAACTTGGGCGGGTCCATCCGATGGGGCCTCGGCTGATGCGGCCGGGCAGAGAGCATCTCAAGATTCCTGTTGAGGGCCTCTCTCCGAGCCTGCACATGCCTCAGCTCACCCTGAGTCGGAGTGACGGACTCCGCCGCAGTATGGTCTGTGCCTCGGACGCGGCCCTCCGCTGTCCGAGCAAGAATGCCTCAAATTGCTCCAACTGAGCAACATGTTGCTCAGGAGGACTACCCAGGAGCCTGGCCAGGGCTTGTTCACCAAGTTCGTGCGCCATTAGCCCTGCCACCTTCCGATGATGTTCGGAGAGGTGGGGAAAATGAGCCCAATCAATGTTGAGGCTCAACCTCACGTACACACACAGAGATGCGGGTCGTGGGAAGGATTTCAAGTGCTACCACATGTAGGCGGGCACGTCGTAATGCGGCCACGCTCTACTTAGCACACACCCTAGCACAGCGAGGAAGCGGTTTGCACCTGCTTCTCTTGCGTGCAGGGAGGTAGTTGTGGTGGGCGCGCAAGCGACCTCACCCAACACACTAAGAACTCTGGTAAAGTGTCATCACGGAAGCAGTAATCCGGCTACTCGTGCGGAGTAGTTTTCAACCTGATTTATATTTAATCGTATCAAATATAAATACCTTTTTTATCAATCAAAAATTTCATCTCGGTAGATAACACTTAATATGTATTGCGAGCGTATCTTTCGAGATACCTCGTGTAACGAATGACGCTAGCCGTCATCCCTCCTAATGTGAACGCACCCATGCGCATCACATATACAAGGGTTGGTCATAAATGTGCACCACACCCGAGTGTTGGGTCTAATTACTATAATTTAGAAATTGACCTTCCCATGAAGTACACCAAGTGCACTTAACGGGAACTGTGTAACATTAGGGCAACTTTAGCCCGTTACAAAAAGGCGTACGGAATCTCCACCACCGTCGCGGCAACAAAATGCCACAAAGCTGGATAAGTTTGCGATGCATGCTCGCGATAAAATCATTCAATCTTTTGAAGCAATTGGAATGACACTGATTAAACTAAGAAATGACATTATATAAATGCGCGGCGCAGTTCGTATACGCAACGTATATATATAACGAATACAATGCCAAGAATTAGATAGACGAAAAATCGGGTCTGTGAAGCTGTGCGCCAATACAGGCGGTAGAAGCGCTAGAGCAGGATTTCGGCCCGAATAATCTTTGTTGCAGAGCGCTTGCCGCCATAAGTCAATTTAGCAAACTATTTCGATGAACTAGTCGCACCCTCACAATTTCAATTTGACAACAACACTTCATTGTTCTTTTTTTTTCAACTGGAAAACTCTCACAAAATCTGTCCTGTTACCGTTGTTGTTGCCACTCATGTCTTCCAGCTCCGCCGTACCGTCGAATGACTTAAAGTACAAAATCACCGCACTCGCGTTCTTTCCAAGCTCACCGGCATAAACGGTCTCACTACCACTCTTTATATGTAGCAAATTGTCGAAAACATTGAAGACTTCAGGATATGGCTGAGAAATCGTGCACACAATTGTACGTTCAATGTTTACTATCCTTGCGAACACCATCCATAATAATCTTCGCAGAACGCGCATCCAGACCACTTGTCGGCTCTTCTAGGAGCAGTACATTTGGATCAGCAGTGAGCTCCACGCCGATTGTCAATCGCTTCATCTGCTCCACCGAGCTGCCACGGATGATCTGATTTGCAACTGGGCGCAAATCTAGCAAATCGAGACATTCGATGACCAAATCGTACTTGTTATTATCGGACACGTCGGCAACTTGACACAGGAACGCACTCAATGGATCGACGGATAGCGAGATCGGTCGAGGGAAATCCACTAAGTGAAATTTGGCCGTGTGGTACGCCATGTCGCACCTACGCTAGGTAAGACCTTCAAGTGAGCTTACCCGTTGGCGCAAATCCTTCACATGCCGTGGGATTGGCCATTCCTTTGCCGATGTTAACTTGTATGGATCTGCTTGTACACCATGTGTACCTACGGCGCTTATGGCGAACAGAAAGGCGTTTTCTACATGGGCGATCTTCAAGGAAAATATTTGTGCCATTTACCAGCCTCCGAACAACGAAGTGTTGCTTCAGGCGCGCTTCTTTGGAGTGCGACAGGCGAAGCGATCTCTGCAAGAGTATGTGCAAGAGATGCGCTCGCTGTCGGTGTCCATTACCGTAAGTCCGATTCCGGAGCACATAAAGGTGCCCACTTTTATGAACCCACCACGGCATGGCTCATCGCGACAGGACCTTTTCAGAAGGTGCCGTCGACGGTGGAAGAGGCAATCCAAATTGCCTTGGTTGAGGAGCAATCATACAACAGTGCCTCGGCAACAGCTTGGTATAAGCCGTCGGCCGAGAGGACAGATGCCACTCCTATGGATTTGGGCAATGCAGACATGGTCTGTCTTAAATGCGGCAAGCGGCCATATGATGTCTCGCTGCTATGCCAGGGTCCCTGCTGGAGCAAAGATGTCCAGCAAGAGGACTCCCTACCCAAAGGGCGATGGCATAATCCAGCGTGCGAGACGCATGAGTTCTGCATCGACCACTAAGGGGTCGGGAAATGCAGGAGCGCAGTAGGTGTGGGATGCCCTCCTGACGCGGACTCTGAAGCTGCCCCTTAGATCAGAGTTGTGGATCAAATTGGTTGCATAGTTCCTGAGGTCTCGAAATTTCGGACCTCAACCCTGCTGGTCTATAGCGCTCATGTAAGAGGCTATGACCAGGTGATGACCCTCCTAGTAATTTCGGGTGCATCACAAAAATTTTGTAAAACTCGCGGCTCTAAGAAAGAGACCGGCGATGTTTGAGTCACTTTGCCAGGATAGTAAGCGAGAAGAGGCGACCGTTCGTTTAGCGAACGGCGCGCTCATTAAGTCTGAGGGAGTTCAGGTAGAACTCGCCTTCGGATTTAGTGACTTCTCTTCTAAAGAGAAGTTCACAGTGCTAGGAATGGAGAGTCCGTATGACCTCGTCCTAGGCATGCCATGGTTGGCAAAGTACCAACCATGGATAGACTGGCGTACACGCACAGTTGCGAGCTCTACGCAGGACACCGGAAAGGTTGTGCTCCTGCGAGAAGCCTATGCAACTGATGTCGTGTCGAACGCAGTTGTGGGTGCGTTAACGGGATGTCAAACGTCACCGATTCCTACCCAGCTCGTTGAGACTGAGGTAGTGAATAGGACGATGACAAGTAGTCATGTGTCCTAATGTCCTGCACAGAGCCAAAAACCTGTGACACTAGACGGCGAGCTGACGGAAAGTCATGCGTCGCATATATCGGCACAGTGCCTAGAGCCTGGTGCGTTTGGAACGGGTGCGTTAGCCAGGAGTGCAACAGTATCCGCTTCCCGGAAAAAGGTCGTGGTGACTCGAAGAACGAGTACCCGACAGAGTAGGACGTTAAAAGGCACGTCTAAACGAGTGACCTTTGGATCAGTCTTTAATAAAGAGGACGGGCCTTCGAACGTGGTGTTCGAGGCCGTCAAAAACGAAATTGCGGAGCATCCTCAGTTGAGGTGCTCCGGCAAGTCTTTAAATCTGCCGAGCAGATAGTAAATCTCCCGGAAATGTCGTGGAATCTGCTCCTTGCCGAATAAAATGAAACTAAGATCCATAAAATAGTCGCACCAGTTCCAGAAGAGAACTTGGTGGACTGTTGCTCGTCGTCCACAATGGACGAGAGCGTTTTAGAAACGGACAAAAAGAAGTGGTTTGCTGCTCAAGGCTTGGATGCCATGAGAAACAGTCCGTCCTTTGAGGTAATGTGGAAACATCGCGATGTGTTCCCAGAAGAAGTGCCGAGCCATCTACCAGCTGATAGGGGCATCGCGCACGAGATTGTTCTCGAACCTGGCACCAAGTATTGTGTGACCAGGCAATGGCCGTTGCCGAGTGAACAAGTCGATTATATCGATGAGTTCTTCGACAAGCGAGCCAAGGCGCGACATATGCGTGAGAGCAAATCGAATCACTGCAGCCCGACCTTTTGTGTGCGTAACGCCACAGGTATGAGGCGCGTGGTCCATGCTTACAATAAGCTGAACACGGCGACCATACCGGCGAAACGCCAATCCCGAGGAAAGATATCTTGTTGAACTCCATGGGATGGAAGTCAGTAAGTCTGGACTTCATGTTTGGCATGCCGCCCGATCATAAGGGTCGGACAGGGCTATCCGTCTTTGTAGACAGACTGAGCAAAATAGTGCATTTAGCATCGTGTAGGACATCGATCACAGGCAAGGAGGCTGCTCTCTTTTTCCTGGATCATGTTTACCGACTACACGGGATGCCCGAGTATATAGTATGAGACCGGGATCCTCGTTTTACGTCTGGTTTTAGGAGACATGTGTTCGAGCTGCTAAATAGCAAGCTCCACACGTCGACCGCAGATCATCCTCAGACCGATGGCCAAATAGAACGTGCCAACCGGGTCGTGGCGGATGTCTTGCGCGCTATAGCAACTCCCAAAGAATGGAGCAAGCAATTGTCTTTTGTGGAGTTCTCTATAAATAACAGTGTCCACGCCAGTACGGGTGAGACACCATTTTTTATTAGTGGGCTGCGCCATAATCGGACGCCAGTCTCGTTTGTGCGCAGCCCAAGTCTTAGTGGGGGGAGGGCCCCTCACTATGCTCGGTGCGGAAGAGGGACATAGTTTCGTCAATATGACGATGCCCCATGAGGGTATCATCTTAACGACTAAAACTTGCCCTAGTGACCCTGCCAGTTTAGCAGTGGTCAATAAAATTTCGCTTTATGACCGACCTCTTGGCGGTATCATAGGCGAGTTTGATGCTAAAAGCATTAGCGAGGCTCAACGCTTTATGGATAAGCGATTAGCCATCACGCGTAAAGTCCGTGACGCAATGGCAAGCGCACAGGAAAGCAAAAAGAATATGTGGACTGAAATGTTCGCAAAAATAATGAACACTTTAGAGTGGGTGAAAAAGTACTATTACGTACTGCTACCCTACCTAAAAATGCAATTTTTGTACTACCTGGAAGTACCACGAAGTTGTTGCCGCGTTTCATTGGGCCCTTAACGGTGGTAGAAGAGGTTGGAGACCGTATACGAAGACGCACCCCGTATTTACGTGGGTCGTCTGAAACGGTATGTAGACCCAAATGAGGTCACATATCCCCATCTGTCAAAGAGGACCGATGGTGACACCGACTGTGAGTCGAGCGTCGTTCGGGTGAGGGAGGCGGTGAAGGCGAAAAGCTATCAAACCGACGCCTTCCACAACGAACAGGACTTGTAGAGCGAGGGACATCACGCAAGTAACGCGGATGCCTCAGCATTATCCTTTTAAAGAGGTTTAAGCGAGTCTTCAGGCGTTGATAACCCTGACGAGCCTTGGTTCGGACATCAACGAGATCCGAGGTCAGTCGCGAGACTTGACCCTCGAGATCCGCAATACGTCGTTCAACAGCGCTTGTGGCCTGTGACTGAACGGACGTAGGGTAGGCAGACGCGATTAATTGAGCGAGACTGCCACTCCTATCGGGCGCCGTCTGCACTAATGGATGCGGGTGGGAATCAACGCTACCTTGTAAGAAGGTTGCTTGCCCACCGCTCCGTGAGGCAAGGATATCAGATCGTCGTCCAATGAAAACCTTACCGGAAGATTTTTGACTCTTGGGAACCGATCGATACCCTACGTATTGATGTACCCGGCTTGGTTGCTGACTATGAAAACGAATACCAGCTGAGGCCTCTTCGCTAGTCTCAAATGGACTTAAAATGGGATGGATCTTTTAGCTACGACAACGCGACAGCAGCAGTAGCTGTCGCCGTTTCACATAAAGCATTGGACGTGGCCTGCGAGTTAACGCGGCGCGTGCGCTTAGTGTGAGGTTGAGTGGGCGTCTCTGCAGACGACTTACCAACGAGGCCCCTTTTAAGTGGCATTTATGGCGCCGTGTATAAAAACACAAGTTGCTAGAGTGATTGAGTGAACTATTGGCGGGTAAAGCTGCTCGCAGTTCCTCGCTCGTCTTTTACGAATTTAAAATGTAAATTCGTTCTTAAAATGGGGGCTAAAGTTGCCCTGATGTTACACAGTCCCCATTAAGTACACTTGGTGTTCTTAAGGGGATGGTCAATTACTAAGTAAAAGAAATTAGACCCAGCACTCGGATATAGTTCACATTTGTGACCAACCCCTGTGTATGTGATGCACATTAGTGCATTCACATTAGGAGGGATGACGGCTAGCATCATCCGTTACGCGAAGTATCTAGAAAGATACGCCCGCAATACATATTATCGTTATCTATAGAGATGACATTTTGATTGGTAACAATAGGTATTTTTAATTAATACGATTAAATATAAATCAGTCTGAAAACAACTATCTTGGTAAGTGCGCACGAGGAGCCATATTACCGCTTCCGTGACGACACTTAACCTAAGTACTTTGTGCGTTGGGTGAGATCGCTAACGCGCCGACCACAACTACATCACTACACGCAAGAGAAGCTGGTTAAATTGCTTCCTCGCTGTGCTAGGGTGTGGGTCTAAGTAGAGCGTGGCCGCATCACGACGTGCCCGCCTACAAGAAACCTTTGACACTTAATAGTCGCAAGTTTGTTGCATGGAAAAAAAATGTGATGCGCTACCCAAGCTTTCGTATCTCAGTGTCAGTATGTACCCAGATATTTGAAATCATCTATAATTTATTAAGTATACGTTTTAAACTAGTACCCAAGTTCATTGATCCTTTCCTCGCGCTGCATCGCAGAGGCAATGCGTACACAATAGAATTGCCACGTAGGATGCGAACAAATCCTACGTTTTACGTTGGTCGGCTCCGCCCGTACCATCAGTACGCGATTTCTTCCAGGACGGATCTGACCAACCTTTTCAAGACCCCTAAAAGATTCTTATTGTCACGAACCAGATTCTCATGCTGAATCTGGAGATTCTCATGTCGGGTCCGAAGATCCTCGAAACCGCGATGAGCTGACGACAGCTCATCACGAAGAGCGTGATATTACCGTTCGTACTCCAACATGGAGTACGCACTCTTCGAACGGTCTTCCAACCGTTCGATATGACGAGCCTGCACCATCAGCTCAAACGAGCGACGCTTACCGCGCTCGTGATCAAGTCCTTCCTCTAAATCATGGAGGAAGCGATCGAGTTTGTCGATCTTCGACTCTAGATCCGAGCCATGTGTCGGATCTAGTTTCTCCTTCTCCGCCACAATAATTAATGGATTCCCACGGTAATCATATATCCGAAATTTAATTAAATTTAAGAAAGTTGTATTTGTATAATACTTTTTGTTGTATTAATTGTTTTACTTTTATTTTTTGAAGTTTGTATAATTTCACTTGTCAATCGAAATATTAATACAAAATTCAATTTTGTATAAAGTGTAATTTATTATTGGTAAGGTTTTTACTAAATATTGACTTAATTTATTCACTATTTCCATATTAAATAAAATTTGCAAAATCGTTAATTTTGCATATACGAATAAGATGAAGAAGTTGAGCTGGAAATAAGCAGCCTTGTAAAATAAGTCCTAAATGTTTAATTGGGTAAGTAAAATCAATTTTATTACCTATATATGCAATTTTAAATTTTCTTTTTTATCTAAAGAATTATGTTCTAGGTTACATACTTTAGCAACAGATTTTACAAGTAATTTTATTTTTAAATATTTTTACAGGAAAAAATATAAATAAATACATTTTTTGTATTTTTGAAGTAAGATTTTTATCAATAATGTTTATTATTATTTATGTTGGAGCAGTTACTGTTTTATTTATATTTGTTATTATGATGCTAAAAATTAATATTTTAATTGATAAAAATTGCTTGAACGTTCTTCATCAACAGAAGGTCCCACTGCAACTCCTCCTGACTTTCTGCTCTCCCGTTGCCTTGCGGCATCTCTGGACGTTCACGGGAGCCCAATGCTTTCCGTAGCCTAAAGGTTGTTTTACTTGCCGACAAGATCTTCAAAGCGTTCTTCCTTATCCCTCGTACAGGTAATAACAATTTCGGAACGGGCTACTCCGTTACAGTTGAATCTGCGGCGTTTCCGTACCGCCCACAAAGTGCTCACTTGTATGACGGTAACCTTTGAAGGTGATGTTGACTAAAAAGTATTAATATAGCTAGTAATATAAAATACAACTCATCAATTAGCTAAATGAAGCCAAGAACGCGTAATCTGCTTTCACACTCCGTGCGACCAATGCAGCATGTAACGAGCGCACGACCTTTGCCGTGAAAAGAGTGACGACCGTGCATGACGTATTAATTGTCAATGACCATCATTTCACCCACCTCTGGTTTTGGTACATAGTTCCATTTCAGGTTGACAAATAATCTCAAGCAGCTTTCGGCGAGTCTTGTAAATTTAACCACTTGGCACAATTTAAGTGCGTCAGCAGGGAACAGTCGTAGTCATGGTGCCGAAATTGCTCCGGTTTGTCCCCTACGAAATACGACTGAAGCTCGAAAGAGCATTAATTCCGACCTTTACCAGAACGGTGCGGGGAAACGTCGATACCGAGTATGTGAAGGCGCCCTTTTGAGCAAGGCCTATGCTGTGATATTGCCAGTATAGCCTGAATCAATGAGGGGTTCCATTGTGGCCAAGTTGGCTTCGTAGTCCGCAGTGAACTACGGAAGAGACGTTTCATTCAAAATTGAAGAGCTCACTGTAGGCGGGCATGTCTTGATGCGGCCGCGCTCTACTTAAACACACACCTTAGCACAGCGAGGAAGCGGCTTGGCCATCTTCTTTCACGTGCGGTGAGGTACTTGGTGGGTGCCTAAGCGACCTCATCCAACGAACTATAAGCCGCAGACCAAGTGACGTCATAGGAGCGGTAATCCGGCTCCACGTGCGCACTTTCTTTATAGGAAGTAGTTTACAGACTGATTCATATTTACTCGTACTAAATCTAAATTCCTTTTTTTACCAATTTTAAAATGTTATCTTTGTAGATAAACACTAATATTCATTGTGAGCGTATCTTTCAAGATACCTCGCGAAACTAATGACGCTATCCGTAATCCTCGCTAATGTTTAGGCCCTCAGGAACATTACATACACACCTGGAATCTACGTGGATCTCACTTGAAGACGGTGAATAAGCCATTATAGCTGCGGCTTTATCTGAGGCTTCCCATTGAAAGCTGCGCGGTCCAGAAAAAGCTGGAAACCGTCCTGAGAATGAAGTGCGATTTTAAGGTTTTTTAATTGCGCGAATGCTGGTATGCATCATGACCCAGATCGCCTTGAAAACGCAAGGAACGAAGCCATAAGTGCCTTCTTTTGTATCGCTGCCTGTATTCCTAGAACAGCGCCTGCGAAAAAACGTGTATTAACTCTAGTGGTTTGACATAAATTAGCCAACTCAAAATAATGAAATAGAGAGAATCAAGCTCTATAAAAACACTGACCTTAAGAGGACTTTCACTTTGCCTGTACTCCTAGAGGGCATCCCGGGTATAGCGCCTCACGGAAAATAGTGTACTTATTTATACAGTGAATAATTGATGGTGGATTTTGATGTTGCTAGTCGTGCGCAGAGATTTCAACGTTTCTGATCGTGCGCAAAAATTTCGACAAATAAAATATGATGGGTTGTACTTTTGACATTTGATTGGCTGAAAAATGGATGGGGTGGGCTTACGAAAAAGCGAGAGTCAGTTTAGGAATTCCCTTGTTTTATTTAAGTTTAAAATAACCCCGCCAATCGTTATAATACACGATTGTGCGGTGCGCAAGGAGGCGCCGTACATAGCTTGCTATTAGTATATTGAGTTCAGTAGTAGATAAAAGATCGTTATTTAGGAACCTAATGTATATCAATACAGTTTTACTTTTCTCTTCTAAAGCCTTAGTCTAGACTCTCAAATCTAAGTCTTCTTAGCTTCATAGAAACCTTCATTTGCACTCTTGTGTACGTGAAGTTTCGAGGCCTTTCATCTACACTGTAATCAGTGTAAGGTTAATGAGTACTTTTCAGTACTAGCGATAGTGCCTGGTAGTACTTCGTAGTCTGTTAACGACCTATGCATGTTCCATCCAACGTGGACTTGCTGGATGAAGAAGGAGGGAGCTTTTCACCCTTAAGAAGACTATCCTGCAATGCGTGAAGGGCTTACTTATTTGAGGGACCTTGCGTGAAGGGCGATCGAACGAATGAGTTTGGTCGAAGGCGGGCCAGCAGTTCGCGCCATGCTGTACACACTGGGAGAGATGAACAGATTGCGGGCATAGCAGAGAGTTTATTCAACACGAACTCGAGGGGGCACGAGAGAAAGCAGCCTTGCTTCACCAGCAAGGCTCTCAACAGGCGGAGGTATTGAGAGAACAGGGTGCGCAACATTTAAACAGTTGAGATAGCAGCATGTGAACGCTGCTAATGGGCTTATGCTTCCGTAACGACCAGAAAGCTTAAAGATCGAAATATCTCAGATTAAGGCAGTCGAAGACGACTCCTTGCTAAGTTTGTCGTCGAATAAGACGATGCCATTGAACTCGCCGCATCGATGCCTATGCGACGAAAGTGAAATTTTGCTTGTCCAACTTAGCCAAACGTGCCAAACTTTGGGCTCTAGAGTTAAGCTTCACGAAACATGTGGATTTGGGTCGAATGAGGTCTTTTCGACCCGTCTAAGGCAGACCTTTGAGCTGTCACGTACCATATTCAGGGCGCTCGAGCCAAGCTCAGCAGGGCAAGCGTGGCCTTTACGCTTATTGCGCAACATACACGATACATTGTAAGTTGTATCGTAAGTCATCTATTCGATGTACAAACACAGTTTACTGTGTTCATGAAGGGTCTCACAGACGGTCCTGTCGAGACCCAGCTGTTTCTACTCGAATTATAGACGCTTAACCAAGCGATCTCTGGAGCGGAACAAAAGGACTTTAGTCTTAAACAGCCTTTGGTTAACTCTGGTCCTTACATCCACCGAGACGAAAAGAAAACGGAGGTCCAGAACACATTGCTTTTTCGTAGGTAGAGATTGAAAAACCTCGCTCTTTAAGTTACAAACGATTTCAAATACGAAATCGTTGTCAAAAGACGGGCCACTACGCCTAAAAGTGTAGTGCCCCTCGGCCAGTGCCTAGAAGCACTGAGCGAAAAGATCGACCTTCCGCTAGAAAAAGCGGAGGACGCGGATCTGACGCTGTTGCAAAATTGCAATAGCGAGGCGGATCATCAAAAAAAACTATCAGGGTCAGTGGGTGCGGGCGCCCTACTGATCCAGCAATATCAAAAGAATCTGCAGGTCTTTTGACAAAAATGCTCCTCACACAGAAACAGGTTGCGCGACCACTTCGAGGTCCTCTATGATCGACTCTCCAGTCGATCTAGGACTTTCGCACTGTCTCTTATAGACGGACATTTTAAACTTTATGGATTTCACTTTTAAGGTATGCATCCTTGTTTTGTACAACTTAACTTATTCGAGTGGTCGAATTTCGACGCTGCATGTGCTTGTGCACAGCCATCGAGATCTAACTCCACGGTATGTTAAACATTCACACTGAGATCTTGTGCGGTCATACAGCCAGATGCAGTTGGGAAGGATATGCTCCATACAAAAATTTGGGGGAGTAAGTCCCCAAGTATATGTGGGGGAAAGTCCTCGGAAAACTCAGATTCCCAGGTTTCTTTGGAAACCAGGTTCAAATAGAAATCTGAGATATTCTATGTCTTAGTAAACACCGGATCAAGTGTAGGCGCTTGTACACTTGATCTGATAGCGCCTTCAAAGTCAACTTCGGAGATAACTCAATTCCCAACGCTAGAACCGAAACGGTTCTTGCGTGATTTGCGTAGTGGCAAAGTCAAGCAGGTCTGCGTTCTTATCACAGATGATTAGTACGTGGATATGTTCAGTCGGCGATTGTAATTTTAAAGAACGAACGGTGTCCTTCATGAAAAGATTCGGATGTGGGGTTTACGTCCCAATCCTGGGAGTCTTCGAAGACAACTCTCATATCAGAATTTATTAAAAAAAAAGAGATTTCTGGTTCAGTTTCGTGCGAGTTGCGTAAGGATAAAGGCACTCGATACGAAGTCGATCTGATACCAGGTTCGAAATATTGTGTAATAAAGCAGTGCCCATGGCCTCGTAAACAAGTATTAGGGATCGATAAATTCTTTGCCGATCACGAAGGAGCAAGACGTGGGAGGGAGTTAACATCCTTACATAGTTCTACGACCTTCTGTGTGCGTAAAGCAACAGGAGGATGACAGATTGTGCATGCATTTAATAAATTGAGGGCTGCGACGTTACCGGCTAAAACGCCGATACCACGAAAAGACGTAAGCATTGATGGTATGTCAAAAGAGTACAATCTTTTTGTCAAGTAATCTAGTGGATGGATTCTAGCAGATCCTTATACGATAACATGATATCCTGTTCACAGCAGTAAGCACCCCAAGCGGTATGCTATGGGAGTGGCAAGTCATGCCACATTGACTTAGTATTGCGCCTCCGCATTTAGTAGTAGGCGGGCACGTCTTAATGCGGCCACGCTCTACATAAGCACACACCCTAGCACAGCAAGGAAGCGGTTTGACTGTCTAAGTGTGGTGGGCGCCTTAACGACCTCACCCAACGCACAAAGTACTCTGGTAAACGTTGGTTGCGGAAGCGGTGATTTGACTCCTCGTGCGCACATACCAAGCAGAAAGTAGTTTTCCGACTAATTTATATTTCATCGTATTAAATAGATTTCCTATTTTAACCAATCATAAGATGTCATCTCTGTAGATAACACTAATATGTATTGCGAGCGCATCTTTCTAGATATCTCGCGTAACGGAGAACGCTAGGCGTCATCCCTCCTGAAGTGAATTTACCTATGTGCACCACATACACAAGGGTGGGTCACAATGTGAGCCACACCCAAGTGATGGGTTTACTCACTTTATTTTAGTAAAGACTAGCCCCCTTAAGTACACAAAGTGTATGTAACGGGATTGTGTAACATTGGGGCAACTTTAGCCCGTTACAGCATCCTTCCCTTAAAAAACGAATTTACATTAAAAATTCGTCAAAGAGAACAGAGAAACAGCCAGCTGCTTTACGCGCCGCTTAGCTATATCATTATTTTTTTCTACCCCTGTCTTTTACGCGTAGTCTATTATGCCACCTAAGAGGGGCAACGTTGGTGATACGTCTGCGAAGACACCCACTTAACCACACGCGAAGTTCACGCGCCTCGTTAACACGCCAGTGGCGTCTAATACCGCAGTCGAAACGCCGACAGCTACTGCTGCTGTCGCGTAAACGGGGCCTAAGGAAACATACCACTTAAATAGTGAGGATGTCGATCCGTCGCTCATTGTCAACTACAATGAGTCGACACGGTTGCCGTCAGCTCATAGTAGTGGTGCGGACAATGAGCTCATGAGGAATGATGATGCGGCATTATTGCCCATTCAAACTTCTCTCATGGCTCACAACATGAAGACAGCATCGTTTACGAATGCTGTCCCATCGTCTGCGGTGGAAAGCGCAGCGACAGGTAATGAGAGCGCTGCCAATAAAGGCGCAGCCGCTTCTCCGTTGGGTATAACCACAACGCCTTATGATCAGACATAATTAATAATGGTTCTGACATAGAGGCTTCGGAGTCTAAAGCTCCGCCGACGACACGTTAACGTGCTCAGTCGGTGTCACAAGACAGTGGTTTCGAACGTGGATACGTGACGGGTGGCATACCACTTATGCCTTCTTCATATCAATAGCCTCGGCCAAGAGCCTCGCTCCTAAAGCGTGCTATCAAAGACGTAAATAATTATATGGCGTCTTTTATGCATGGAGGTCTCAGGAGAAATCGCTTGGACGTTTTTCCCGATCCCGGTGGTGTTGCGTTTAAATGAATCGCCCGACCAAAATGAGGCGTAATTCTTGCGCCGCATCCATCCCCATTATGATGCGATGAAACGGCGGTCGCAGCGAATGAATCTCGCCTGCTTGTGTGTGAAAGAAATCATGGGCGGTACTGTCATTCTTCTTTCTTCTCACTACCCTACTTCTACTAGTACACTTGAGACTAGCGAAGAGGCCTCAGCTGGTGCTAATTTTATTGACCATTGCTAAATGGCAGGGTCACTAGGGCAAATTTCAGTCGTTAAGATGATACCCTCATGGGGCATCGTCATATTGACGAAACTATGTCCCTCTTTCGCACCGA
>NC_090617.1:2956300-2979341 GCF_004359215.1 Bremia lactucae
GATGGTCAAACAGAACGCGTAAATCGCGTCCTCGAAGAGATACTTCGAGGTTACGTCCAATCGTATCCGAATTGAAGCGAGTTCTTACCGATGGTCGAATTCGCCATCAATAATTCTGTGCATGCGTCTACAACGCATACACCGTTCTTCGTGAATGGCTTACTCCATCCTCGCATAACTACCCAATTAGAGGGATCCTCTAGTTTAAGGGGGAGTGGACTCGCACGAGCAAAATCACTTCTGTTTCATGCTCATCACGCGTCGAAGTTAACAACGACGCGAGTGATGTCGATGTCGAAGAAATCGACATCGAAGATGAGAAAGATCTCATGGCAGTATGCACAAAGCGTACTGAAAAAGACAAAGCAAATGAGTCAGCAGAAGAATTTCTGCTAACTTGAGAATCAAGAATCCGTTTCGTTCAAGATTCCATTGCTAACGCTGTGGACCGTCAGAAACGGAATGCAGACGAAAATGGAAGAGCAAATGTTCTTTCATTTAAAATTAATGATCTAGTGCTACTGTCTACGGTAAATCTACCTAAGCGTTTAGTCACTAATGTGGGTAGCAGTAAACTACTACCCAAGTTCATTGGGCGTTACCGTGTGCTGCATCGCAGAGGCAATGCGTACACAATAGAATTGCCACGTAGGATGCAAACGCATCCCACGTTTTACGTTGGTCGGCTCCACCCGTGCCATCAGTACGCGGCTTCTTCCGAGGACGGATGTGACCACCCTTTTCAAGAATCCCTAAAAGATTCTTGTGATCGCGAACCAGGATCTCATGTTGAATCTGGAGTTTCTCATGCCGGTTTCGAATACCCTCGAAACTGACGACAGCTCGTCACGAACAGCAGAATATTTCCGCTCGTCCTCCAACATGGAATACGCACTCTTCGAACGGTCTTCCA
Organism: Bremia lactucae; assembly: GCF_004359215.1. Lineage (NCBI taxonomy): Eukaryota > Oomycota > Peronosporomycetes > Peronosporales > Peronosporaceae > Bremia > Bremia lactucae. The sequence continues at coordinate 2,957,214 of NC_090617.1, forward strand.
ACCGCTCGATATGGTGAGCCTGCACCGTCTGCTCCATCGAGCGGCGCTTGCCGCGCTCCTGGTCAAGTCCCTCCTCCATATCATGGAGGAAGGGATCTATTTTGTCGATTCTCGACATTAGATCCGACATACGGTTCGGATCTAATTTCACTCCTCCACCACAACCATTGGTGGATTCCTACGGTGGTCAGCGCTTCCTTGTGAAACGTATCCAGAATCACCGTGATATGAAGGGGCAGAGAACGAGTTATCTTGTTCGCTGGCGTGGTTATCCACCTTCACATGACAGCTGGGAGCCTCGTTCCCAGCTGGTTGCTGACGTTGAGGGCCTCGTCCGTCAGTATGACGAGACCCATCCGATGGTTCAGAAGGCCCATCGAAAAACACGCGCCCCTGGCGCTTATAAATCGATCGCAAAACAACAATCGCGTCACGCATCTCAATAGAGATGCGAGCCCTTCCCCAGGGCGAAGAAAGGGAATAGACCTTCTCTTTTACCCTTTTCGAGTTGGCTATACAACACGGACAGAAATCACCCCATGTGAGGCATGGAAGCCCCGCCTCACGTGACAACCGATGCAATTTATACTTTGCACCGGTTGGAGTTCGTTTCTCAAACTTAACGCGATTCACGTTAAGTTTTTGAAGCCAGGCTTCTCGTCCAATTTCTTTGATATTGCGAATGAACGCACTCCAAGTTTGCATAAGCGAGACATTATCTCGATTATTATTGCCACTAAACCATCGATGCTTAAGAAAAGCATCGAGATAGAAATCTCCCTCAGAGCGAAAGTTCTTCGCGCTGGGATCAAGGCCATGTAGCGTTGTCGCAATAAATAAGGGATATTTATTGAGAGGAGTAGTTTCTCCAGACAAGCTATTAATTAGCCGTTTTGGCAACAGCCACGGCTTCTTTTTAGGGGCGAGATCAGACACTTTAAAGTCCTCATTTCCCTGAGTCATACTCACTGAAGCAGAAGTACCACAAGAACTTTTCTTACGATGGCTTACGCCATCGTCATCACCTTGCACAGGATCACGTGCAGGTAACCGTACGGGAGACGGAACGGGCGATGAGGGATCATCCTTATCGTCGGATCCAAATAGACTATTTACTCGTCTATCAGAATGAGCCCTCTCATTTGAAGGCTCATAGTAAGCCGCCTGACGTCTATCAGGCGACTGTTCCATTCTCCCCGAGTCGGCCATTTCGTCCGACTCGCATTCGTAGTGACCTCCAAAGAGGGATTGTATTCACGTGGTGAATCACCACGTGCACTCGCAACATCTAGTGTTGTGTGAGTGGAAGATACTACGGCAGACGTTCCGTCTGCCGCAAGAGAATACAGTGCGTCACCCGCGGCTTCACGAACCGCAGCCGAAGGTGCAGCACTATCGACACCCCGCATTAGTTGATTCTTCATGAGATAAAATTTAAGATGATGGTTCTGACGAATCAACATCGTATTAAAGTTATGTGGTCGCATACTGATCACTCCATCCAATGATAGCCAGAGTGATTGTCGTTTAAGGGAGGGGTGATGTAACGGGGTGTATCGTTGCATGAAATTAACATTTAAAGGTTGCTAATTTTAATTTTGATAGTTTTATCAATCATCTCTATATCCGGGCAAAGTAAATTAAATAAGTACCAATTCCAGAGCTGCCTCTTCTAGAACGCTAACATCATCTAAAAGATAGATAATATTTGGAGGATATTACTTTTATATGGTAATGTTCAGAATTCTTATCCATAAATAGGTTTCGACCATTATAACTATTTTTTCCGCAGACTAATCAGCTGTAAAGGTAATCAAAGAGAGTTACAGATAAGATAAAGATAAGAATTCAATTACATGTTTAGTATTAGATTAAAATTAAGTTAGCATTAACAAGATAGAAAGAGAGACACTTAGTTATATTAATACAGTTTTCATTTTACTCTCTTTAAGCTAGTTACCTTAAAGAGAAGTCTTCCTCTGCACGTACTAGTGTACGTGAAATAACGTGAGGCACCACTCGCAACTGAAGCAGTGCGAAGTGGACTTGTACTGAAGCAATTTAAGTCGTAGTGCCCCGTTACATGCATGGTGAAAGCTAAAAGGCCACTTCGAGATAAAGAGCTTATCAGACAAGATCTTCCCTTGTCGGCGTTTCTTAACAACCATGATGGAGTGAATGTGATGATGTGCTAGCTACATTAACAAGCTCCAGTCACTGGCGATGCAGCTTGACGCGGTCGGAGCTCCCATCAGCAAGTACGACGTGGTAATCACACATCTAGGGAGCTCGAGAGAGGGGTACCAGGTCCTGATAAAGCCGTTGAAGTCGCAAGCCGACACGGCTGACTAGGTAGCTAGTGACGTCTCGGATTCCTCACGGAGGCATAGAGATCAAGGACAAGGTGGCGATCGAGCCGTCATTAGCCAGGCGTTCTTGATGAGTAACAAGAAGCGTGGTGGACGCCAAGAAAAGAAGACTGGACCGTGCAGCTACTGCGACAAATAGTCATTGGGTTGCGGAGTGTCCCTCGCGCTTTTAAGACAGCCACAACAATAAATGACAAGCCCTTTGCTAGCAGAGGGACTATCGGCTGCGCAAGTCTTGTTCGTAAGGCTTGTGGAGTTGTTGGTCAAAGTGGAAATGAATTAAAAAGGTACCAAGGCCTACCGTGCTTAAACGAACGGCTTCATACGACGTCAACTGTCTTGTCAACTAGCATCGTCCACCGTCGTTCAATTGTCCTGTCCATCCATCTTGTGCCATGTAATACTCCCTCCATGAAGCACGAGGCTTTAGCACGGAAAGATACGACGAATGCTGACTTGTTCAGTCGACACGCCCTTGTCGATTGTCATCGTTCAATTTGGATTGACTGTCTGATTAGCATAAGGTCCACTGGAAACTGCAAGGGTTCTCGCTCGGAAGTGTTCAGGAACACGGAGCATGATGTGATCAATGCTCTTGTAAAAATGTTCCAATCGCTTGTTATCCTCACAATCGTTGTCAAAGAGTATCGATTCGAAGCGACGCTTGGTGAGATAGCTCCAAATGGCCTCGTAAAAATGCCGGGTTATCATATCTTGACCAAAAAGCACTTAACATGGTGACGCATTTAAAATACTATGGAAACTGGCCCGAACAGCAAAGGCAGCGTAGTAAATAGCCTTTTTCCAGTCGACAGCCGCGTAGCTTGTAAAATTGGACGCCAACTTTAAGCCACAGTGTAGCCTGATCAACCATAGCGATCCCGTAGTTTCCGTCTCTATAGGGTCCATACTGATCCCTAAAGCCTCAGTTACCATACGGTAAATAAACATGCGCGTAAAGGGTTGAAAATTGCTTCTGTCTGAGTACAACTTGCCGATGCACTACATCAAGGTAGAAATTAACATTGGAGCAGACTCCTTCTCGCGAATGCGCTTTTAGACTCTGAAAAAAGATGAAGTATCACTAATGAATGAGATCTGCTCAATCACGAAAGCCCCTCGGTGTGTCATACACGATTCAATGCTTCGGCTACATCAAATGAAGACCCAATGATTCATACAATCAAGACTTCAACTTTCGGGCTCCAACAACCCCGATTATCAAATATTACTTACTTAATGTAGCAAAATCAATATGAGGAAAACATGGTCGCAAAAACAATGAACGCCTAAGAGCGGGAGACAAACTACTATTAAGTACTGCTACCCTACCCAAAAATGCAGTTTTTGTACTGTCTGGAGATATTACGACATTGTTGCCGCGTTTCATCGGGCCATTTATGGTGGTCGAGGAGGTGGGAGACCTAAATTATACGATCACTTTCCCGCCGGATATAAAGACGCACCCCGTCTTTTACGAGGGTCGTTTGAAATGGAATGTTGATCCAGAAAAAAAATCACACACCTTCCATTCGTCAAAGGGAGCCGATGGTGACGCAGACCGTGGGTCGAGCGTCGATCTAATGGAGTGTCAATGAGGGTGAAAGATTACCTCCCGACAATCTCCTTTCACCATGACATGATGTGGATAGCTAGAGATATCAGGCGCGTGACGCGGATCTTTCAGCATTTGGTTCATCAAAAAAATCCAGCTGAAGTATTATCCTTTCGTCAACCTTAGCGATCCTTTGAGCGAGCATCGAGCATATCGAAGTCAGCTGCCAAACTTGACTTTCGATAAACCGATCTGTGGTTCAGCAGCGCTCAACGTCTGCAACTGAACGAAGCAGTAAGGCTACCACGAGTAGGGCGAAATTCCACTCCTACCAGGTGCCGCGTGCATTCGTAGATGCTGCTGGGAACTAACGCCTTCTTGTTGAAAGGTTGCTTGCCCAAGCTCCGCTAAGCAAAAGCTTCAGATCCTCGTGCAGTGGGGAAAAGACCCGAAGCGTTTTGACTCTAGGGTACCGGCCGACGCCCTGCGCGTCGTCGCACCGGGCCTGGCGTCTGACTTCGAAAATGAGCACTAGCTGTCGCTTCGCTAGCTTTGAATGAACTAACAGGAGCCGCGTGATGAGAAAAAATAGGGAATACAGTACCGCCCATGATTTCCCTCACACGCAAGCGCGCGAAGTTAAGCCGCTGTGACCATTGTTTTGACAAATAGGAATGTGGCTGGAAGCGGCGCAGGATTTCGCTTCGTGTTTATCGGTTAATTCATCTGAATGCAACACGACCGGGATCGGAAAATAGGCCAAGTAACTCTCCCTGAGCTTTCCATGAATTTTAAACGCCATATGATTTATGTGTGTCTTTAGTAGCACGCTCTAGAAGCGACGCACTAGTTCCAGTTGAATGAGGCCATTCGGATGGAGGTGGCATAAATAATATGCCACCAGTCATATAGCTGCGTTCAATACGGCTAAATTGTGACACCGACTAGACACATTCCCGTGCCGTCGGTGAAGCTTTAGGCTCCGGCTCTTCTGCGTAAGACCCATTGTGTTTTATGGTCTGAACGACAGGCGTTGGGGTTTTACCCAGCTGAGAAGCAGCTGCACCTCTATGGGTAGTGCTCTCATGAATAATTGCTGCGCTAGCAAGCGCAGACGACAAGACAGTAGCCGTTTTGACGGTAGGCTGGTTGCCTTCGCAGCATTAGGCGTCTCCATGTTGGGAGCAATTGTGGGATTTTGGATGAACTTTATAGCGCAATCACCCTTCCCCATTAGCTTGCTATGCTTATTTCAACTATTAGATAATCGCAGCGATGTCGACTCATGGTAGTCGACAACGAGCTACGGATCTAAATCCTCACTGTGCAAGTGGGATAGATCGTTTAGTCCAATTATTAGCGTGACAGCAGCAGCAGTAGCTGTTGGCCTTGTTATTGTGGCACTGTGCGACGGCGGCGTTTTGTCGCGGCGCGTGCGCTTCGTGCGTGGGTGTGTGGGTGTCTTTGCTGACGACCCATCAGCTTAGGATGGACACTCGCAAAAGTAAAATTTGCTTTCATTGTAGAGCCACTACAAAAAAATGCAAGGGATTCTAAGAGGGATGCTGGGACAAGCTGCTTCGAGCAGTTGCGGGAGTATCTTACATGAGATCAACACTTAAAGCTGTTAACTAATGTAATATCCAAAAGGTGAATAATATGTGGAGAATACATATTATTAGGAAAGCTTATCCATTGGTGGATATAGGCTATTATATCTACTTGCTCCGCGGTCCAGTCAGCACTGGACGCGCGCAAAGAGAGAGACAGATAAGACTTTATTACATGTTTTGCGTGAATATATAATAAAGTTAGTCGTTAATCGATAGAAGCAGAGGAATTTATTTATATATAAATTAAGTTTTATTTTAACCCTCTTAAAGAAAGTGTTTTTAACGGAAGTGTTCCTCTGCACGTACTAGTGTACGTGAATTGACGTGTGGCACAACTTGCACTGAAGCAGTGTAAATTGAACTTGTACTGAATCAGTACAAGTCGGCAGTGCCCCTTTCACCTGGTAGCACTTCGTAGTCCATCCAAAAACCTCAAAGATAGACATCCCTAAATATAAGGTTGTCGAAGAGAACTCCCTTTAACGTGGTTCGTCGAATTAAACAATGCTATAAAGACTCGTCACATCGTCGACGAGTAAATGCAAGTCGCATTTGCTCAATCAAATTTGGCAGGTCTTGCCAAAACTTGGGCATTTGGCCTTAAGTTGCGCGACATATATGTATTTGGCTCGCCTGATGCTTTTATAGTCCGGCATCAAGCAGACGTTTGAACCGCCTAGGGCTGAGTTCAGAGCTTGATCTGAGCTTCTGCAACTCCATCAAGGCAAGCGTGATGTTCACGCTTAAGCCCAGCATATACGACTCCTAGCGAGTTGTATCACGAACAATCCAGCTCATGAACACACGTTTGTTACGGTGTTCATGCATGGCCTTACGGATGGTCATGTGAAGACCCATCTGTTCCGCTTGGAACTGGATACGCTTGAAGAAGCAATATCTGTTCCGGAACAGGACGACTTTAGCATTAAACGGGATCAAGCTAGTTCATTATCGTATCGTCCTCCGAGACTACAAGAGCTTGGAGGTCCAGAAACTATGGACCTCTCTTACATCAAAAGCGAGAGACTTCTTTTCGAGCAACAATAAGTAGCAGAGATGCAATCGCTGTCAAAAGTTTGGTCGCTACGCTCATTATTGTAGTGTCCCACGCCCAGTACCGCCCTACTAATCCAGCAACCTCAAGAGAATTTGCGAATCTCTTGACTAAAGTTGCTCCAGACATATAGTCATTTTGTGTCTATGCACCTGGCAATGAGGTAATCCTCATCACTTTGAAGTTAAAAGTGACAAATGATTTGTCACTTGGAGCCCTAATGGACTGTGGGGCGTCAAATAACTTTATACGTTGCCAGTCACTAGAGGGTCCTAGGCTCAAATATGTTGAGCGCGACATCCCTCCAACGAGGATTACGGTGCATCTTGCGACAGGCGCATCGATATCAGTAGTGAATCGCGTAGTGAAATTTCACTACACGTCAAAAGATTAATAGTATGATGATGATACATCGTACTGGATTTGGATGACAAATTTGATGTCATCCTAGGTCTACCTTGGCTCAGAAAGAATGAGCCAAGAATCAGCTGGCAGCATCAATCCGTAAAGACGCCTGCCACTTCCGAGTCTTCATATCGAGGATACTTTCGTCCATCGATGAGCTGCAGATAACCCGTTCGTTTATTGCAAAGATTACTGCTGACCGAAATCGGTTACGTATTCGTTCTCTGTGACGAGTACGCAAATCTGCTTGATTTTACCACCGGGTAGATCTCTCAAGAACCGCTTAGGTTCTAGGGTTTGTAATTGAGTTATCTCCGAAGTTAATTTCAAAGGCATACAGATCAAGATTATAGGCGGCTTCTCTTGATCCGTCATTACCCAAGACGTTTAATGTTGCGGTTTCTTCCTGGGATTTATCTACAGGCTGCCGAAGTGTAATCACTCCAGCATTAACTATTTAGGGAGATTCCTTCTCAAGTACGTGGGGACTTATTCCCTCAACGTTTTTTCAGTGTGATTGCGCTGTCACAGTCGGGTCCTCTACGGTCGAGTCTCTACTTGACCTAGGATCATCGTGTTGTCCCTTTTGGGCAACCGGTATATTCCTTGAACGTCGCCCGCTAGGCGTACATTCATGTCCAATCCACCCGACTGCTTCGAGTGGTGGACCTTCGGCGCTGCCTTCGCATCAGCACAGCTGCCGGCAGATGACTCCACAGGGTTATTAGTAATCACACTGTGATCTTGTGCAGTTGTACGAACGACCGTACCTCAAGTGAGGCCGCCACACTTACTCGTAGCACACCCACACTCTTGTGGACGCTCCAAGACGTTCACCAGATGACCATCTGATGAACAATGAGAGATATACTACTCAATACTGGGAGTCACTTAAGACAAATCCTTTATACTAGAAATTAATTGAATTCAAAGATGTATTTCCTGAAGCATTTCCATGCGAGTTGCCTATGGATAAAGGCGCTCGACATCAGATCGAGCTCCAACTGGTCTCGAAGTACTGTGTCATGAAGCAGTGGCCACTGCCTCATGAACAATAACTTGAGATCAATGAATTCTTTATCGATCGATTAAAAGTGGGCCATGTAAGGGAGTCAACCTCCCCACTTTGCTCTCCGACCTTCTGTGTGCGAAAGGCCACAGGAGGGTGGCGGATTGTGCACGCATTCAATAAACTGAATGCTGCAACATTACCGCCTCAAACGTCGATACCTAGAAAAGACGCGATTATAGATGGTATGTATAAGATAACTATCTTTTGGTCTATGGATAAAATGAATGGATTCTATAAGATCCTTATGCGTGAACGGGACATGCTCTGAGAATGGCTAGTAATGCCACAGGGACTTAGTAACGCCCATGCAACTTTCAACAGATGCGCGACGAATCTGTTGAGACCGGTGCGAGAATTTGCACCGAGTTTTTTCGACGATGTATTCGTTTATAGCCGGGTTTTGGACGGAAAGACGAACGTGGAAATTCATAAAACTAACGTTCGTCAGGTTCTTACACATATGCGAAATCATAATTTGACGCAATCTCCAGAAGTGTATATTCACTGCAAGCAAAAAACCATTTCTTGGGCGCATCGTCGGAATACACGGCGTGAGCCCTGATCCCAAAAATATCAAGGCAATTACCGACTGGCCAGTCCCAGTTGATGTCAAGAGACTTAGAAAGTTTCTTGGACAAGCGGCGTACTTGCAAAAGTACTCACGGAATAATGCCGAGATGACAGTCCATCTCTCTCGCCTCTTGAAAAGAGACGAGAAATGGTTATGAAACGCTGATTGTCATCGTTCGTTTAAAGGTATCAAGCAAAGCTTGATGCAATCGCCCATCTTGGCGCCAGCGATTTCGCAATCAGCTGTGGATTCTTGCAACACGATACAGATGGCGCGGAGCGCGTCGCTTTTTACCAATCGCGTCAGCTGCAACCGGTTACTAAGTGCATGACAAGAAACTCATTGCGATGAAATATGCGCTGGCTAAATTTAGGGTCAATCTCCTCGGAGATAGACCGTTCATCGTATATACGGACCAACCATGCGTCATTATGCCCGTAAACAGCCCACACCTCTCGCAACGAATGACGTTGTGGCTATCCTTCTTTGCGGAGTATGATTTCTCCGTGAAATATTAATCGGGACGACTTAATATCGTCGCTGATGCGTTATCACGCCGACCCGAATCCGGGCCGGCAGTGCACTCCAACAGTGAAAATAATCCCAGTGTTGCAACACTCATTAAAAGTTTTCCGTCGTCAATTTTTTTAATGACATAAAGAAAGCCTATACAGAAGATAAAGTCCTTTTATGTTTGATGGATCATTTAATGAATCCATCCGATAAATCTTTTAAAGATCTACCGGCTTTATATCGATCGTCATCCGATCGATACACAACACGTAACGGCTTATTGTATTACACAGCCGTTACCGGTGACACCTCACGTGTCGTCGTCCCAACTCACAATGATTTGCGCTTGTGCATCATGTATGAGTGTCACGATGCACCAACAAGCGGGCATCGTGGTCGTGAGAAAACTCATCTCACAGTAAGTCGCGCATTTTGCTGGCCCCGCCAGTATCAGTCCGTGCGCAAGTACATTGGTGCATGCGAGGTATGTCAACAAGTGAAGCCTAGCCCTTCGTTCCGTGCACCTCTTCAACATCTACCAATTTCGGATGAGTGTTGGCAGTCCGTATCAATGGACTTCGTCTTCGGATTTTCTGAAGACGACCACAAAAACAATGGAATTCTTGTTTTTGTAGACAGATTCAGCAAAACGGTACATCTTGTTGCAATACCTGAGTCAATCACGGCCCTGGGGTGTGCCCATGTCTTTATCGACACGGTATTCAGACTCCATGGTCTAGTCGTGAACTGTTCTTCGATAGAGACCCATGTTCACGGCGGAGTTTTGCAATCCGTGTTTCGTTCTCTCAAAACACGGCTGACTATGTCAACTCCTGACCATAGAGACAGATGGTCAGACGCAACGCGTAAATCGCGTCCTCGAAGAGATATTTCGAGGTTACATTCAATCGTATCCGAATCAGATCCAGTTCAAGCGATGGTCGAATTCGCCATCAACAATTTGGTGCATGCGTCTTCAACGCATACCTAGCCAATTAGAGAGATCAAATAGTTTAAGGGGGAGGAGTGGACTCGCACGAGCAAAACCAATTCTGGTTCATGCTCCATCACGCGTCGAAGTTACCAAGGACGCGAGTGATGTCGATGTCAAAGCAATCGACATCGAAAAAAGAAATATGTCATGGCAGTGCGCACAAAGCGCACCGAAAAAGAAAAAAAAATGGCTGAGCAGAGGAATTTCTGCTGGCTCGAAAATCATACAGGATTCCATTGCTAACGCAGTGATCCGGCAGAAACGGAACGCAGACAAACATGGAAGAGCAAATGTCTTTTCATTTAAAATTAATAATTTAGTGCTACTGTCTACGGCAAACTTTCCGAAGCATGTAGTCAATAATGTGGGTAGTAGTAAACTACTATCCAAATTCATTGAGCCATTCCATGCCACTGCACCGCAGAGGCAATGCTAACACAAAAGAATTGCCTCGAAGGATGCAAACGCATCCTACATTTTAAGTTGATCGACTCCGCCCGTACCAGCAGTACGCGGACGGATCTGACCACCCCTTTCAAGCAAAAAAGATTCTTGTGATCACGAATAAGACTCTCATGTTGGTCTGAAGATTCTTTTTCCAAATCCAAAGTTCCTCGAAATCGCGGCGAGCTGACAACAGCTCGTCATGAAGAGCGTGATACTTCCGTTCGTACTCCAACATTGAGTACGCACTTTTTGAACGGTTTTCCAACCGTATGATTTGCGAGCCTGCACCGGCTGCTCCAACTAGCTGAGGAAAATTTTTCTTTCGATGCTTTTCTTAAGCATCAATGGTATAGTGGCAACAATAGCGAGATAAAAGCTCGTTGATGCGAGCCTGGTACGCGTTTATATGCAATGTCATTGGACGCGATGCTTGGCTTCAAAGACTTAATGTGATTTGCGTTAAGTTTGAGAAACGAAATCCAACCAGTGCAAGGCATTAATTGCAACAATTGTCACGTGAGGCAGGACTTCCATGCCTCACGTGAGATGATTCCTGTTCGCGTTATTTTGGCAACATGAAGCGGGTGAAAGGGGATGTAAATTTTTTTTTTTCGTCCTAAGGAAGGGCTCGCATCTCTATTGAGATCACCCCACGCGATTGACGTTTTGCAATCGATTTACAAGCACCAGGGGCGCGTGCTTTCTGATGTACCTTCTGATCCATCGGCTGGGTCCCGTCATACAGACGGACGAGACCCTCAACGTCAACAATCAGCTGGGAACGAGGCTCCCAGCTGTCATGCGAAGGTGAACAACCGCGTCAGAGAACAAGATAACTCGTTTGATGCCCTATCTCATCTTGGTGGTTAACGTTGCGTTTCACAAAGAAACGTTGATCACGTGGGAATTCACCAATGGGTGTGGTGGAGGAGGGAAAATTTGATTCGACCTGTATGTCGGATCTAAAGTCGAAGATCAAAAAAACTCGACCACTACCTCCATATATCGAGAGGGTCTTGATCACGAGCGCGGTAAGCGTCACTACGTAGAAGTTCTTCGCGCTGGGATCAAGGCCATGTAGCTTTGTCGCATTAAATAAGGGATATTTATTGTGAGGAGTAGTCTCTCCGGAAAAGCTACTGACTACCCGTTCGGGCAGAAGCCACTACTTCTTCTCAAGGGCAGGACGAGATATTTTAACATTTACGCTCCCCTGAGTGATACCCACCGAAGCAGGGGTACCACAAGAAATTCATTCCGATGGCTTCCGCCTTCGTCATCACCGCGTACAGAAATTAGTGCGGGTGAAGGCACGGAAGACGGTGCTGGCGATGAGGAATTATACTCAACGACGGAATTAAACATGATATAGTGAACGCTATTACGACTACCCGATTGAGCCCCCTCATTCGAAGGCTAATAGTCAGCCGCCTTAAGACGTTCAGGCGAGAGTCCCGCTCTCCTCAAGTCGGCCATCTCGTCCGACTCGCTTTCGTAGTCGACCTCCAAAGAGGGGTTGCATTCATGTGGTGTATCACCACGTGCACCCGCAACATTTAGAGTTGCGGGAGAAGATGACACTACGGCAGACGGAACATCTGCCGCAAGAGACAATAATGCGTCGCCCGCGGCTGCATTAACCACAGCCAAAGGCACCGCACTATTCGCATACCGTATGGACTTGTTCATCATGCGATAGAATTAAAAATGATGGTTCTGACCAATCAACATCGTCTTTAATAAAGTGGTCTTATAGTGACCACTCTACCCAATGACAGTCAGAGTGATTGTCTATTAAGGGAGAAGTGATGTAACGGGGTGTATCGTTACATGAAGTCAACACTAAAAGGTTGTTAATTAGTATATTATCTAAAAGGTAATATTTGGAGAATATTACTTTACATTATAATATTAGGAAAGCTTATACATTGGTAGATATATGCCATTATACCTACTTGCTCCGCGGTCCAGTCAGCACTGGACGCGCGCAAAGAGAGAGACAGACAAGAATTTATTTACATGTTTTGTATAAGTATATAATTAAGTTAGTATTAAAAAAAATAAACACAAGAACGTCACTTCACGTACACTAGTACGTGCAGAGGAAGACACCTCTTTGTAAGAAAACTAACATAAAGAGGGTTAATTGGAAATTGTATTAATATAATTAAGTATCTCTTCTTTCTATATGTTAAGATTAACTGAATTATAAACTAATACCAAACATGCAATTAAAATCTTATCTCTCTCTCTCTCTTTGTTTACCTTACAGCTGATTAGTCTGCGGGATAAATAGATATAATGGCCTTTAGCTATTAATGGATAAGATTTCTGAACATTACTATATAAAGAAATGTTCCCAAAATATTATCTACCTTTTCGATAATATATTAATTAACAACCTTTAAGTTTTACTTTCATTTAATGATACACCCCGTTAGACTCAGGGGATGAGAATTCCGCAAAAAGATGTGGAAGATTGCGTCAGTTTGTTTGTGCATAAGGCGGGTACTTCAGCTTAGAAATAGGGGGTTCTTTTCCAACAACCTTGAATATACGTATTGTTAAATTTTCTCTGTGGTGCTCAAGTGCTCGTTTCAAGATAAAGTTTCTCCTGTGCCTTATTGTAGCTCTTGCTTTTGCTGGCTTTACCAACTCGCAATCATTTCCTCAAGGAACTGGTCCAGTTGATTGCTAACAGGAATGAGGGTAAATTACGACTGAATTAAAATTAGTTTTACTAACCGATACTTTTGGTATACTCCTTAAAGTATCGCCTATCCTAAATCTAATTCTTACTGAGAATCATCTCTCCTAATTGCGCAAACCTTTTTACTTGTTGTTATTATGGCGCATATGTAAAATTAAATTAAAGAAAATACATGTTTTAAAAGGTAAATCGAAATGAGTGGTCAAGGGCTCAGCGAGTTGATTGGTCCTTACATCCTTCCCGATTTGATCTCTCGTTGACGCTGATTGAAATTGGCGACGAGATCCTTCCAGTGGCAGACATGGCGAATATTTTCATCTTTATACCAGCTGGCTTCTTCCTTAATTTCGCTATGCCATTGTACGAGCGAGTATGGTTGACAATTGGCTTTTCTTCAAGAGACGTTCAATAACTTGAAGATGATCCGCTGTGCCATTATCCTCGAATTTTGGTGCATTCGGTTCGGACGACTTCGAATCTTCTCCGGTGTCGGTTCATACTTTCATAGAACTTCGACATTAATGGTTGCAATAATACTTTTCATACTTTGTGGTAACTTTAGCCTTGCCACATTAGGATTAATCATTTTGATAATTTCGAATGGTCCCACCTTTCTTGCCGCAAACTTAGCTCTTGGTGTCCCCATATCTTTCGCAGCGTGTTTCGACGATTTTCTGCGAGTATCATGCATAACTAGATCTCCAACCTTGAATGCAACTTGATTTATTCGGCGCTTTTGATCGTAATATTGTTTTTGCGAAGCTTGTGCTTTTAGAAGATTTCTGCGAGCCTGCTCGATGATCTTTGCTCGTTCTTCGATAAGCTCTTTTGCGTATACGTCAATCTCCTTTGGTTGACTATTCCAGCCTAGAGCCTTTTGCCATGTAGAGCGTTTCTTTCTTTTCGTATTAGTTTCAAAGGGAGAGTATCCCGTGGATACACTAACCAGTGTAGAGTGTGCATACTCTATGCTTTCCAAGTGTTCGGTCCAGTCAGTGCCATGGTAAGATACCATGCACCTGAGTGCGTCCTCTATTACAAGGTTCTGTCGCTCGGTCTGTCCATCGGCTTGAGCCCGATGAGCTGTTGTTATACTTAGACGAACACCGATGATCGTCATCAAAGACTTCCAAATCATGGACGTGAACTATCTCGGTCACTGATAATAACTTCTGGAAGATCATGGTGTCGAGCTACAGCATAGATAAATGCTTTTGCTGTTGTACATGCATCGTCCTTAACGTGCACTGCTGCGTACTTTGTTCGTTTGATCACGTAATTGACAACAATAAAGATGGCATCAAATCCATTGAACACAGGAAGCCCTGTTATGAAGTCCATTGACACCACTTGCCAGCAAGCATCCGGTATTGGAAATTGGCATAAGTAATTCGTTTTTTTCTTTAATTATCATGTTTCCAACGTGCGCAGGTTTCACAGGTTTTGACATATTCCTTGACGTCTTTCTGTAACGATTTCTAGTTATACCACTGAGCCACTCGCAAGTATGTTCTGCGATTGCCCGGATGAGCAGCTATTGCCGAATTATGATATTTCGTTATTACTTTCGTTCGCAAACTGTTATTGCTGGGCACGCATAGACGGTAAGCTTATTTGATGTGCGCAAAAACAACAATTCTTCTTGCTTGACAAACAATGAACTTTTTCGGAGCTTTTCCATGCTTTTTTAAACTCAGCATCTCTGGCGTAGCCTTGTTGAAGAAGCTTACGAGCTTTCGGTGACAACTCGACATACGACGCTGTCATTAAGGTGGCAACTTGCAGAGCCTCAGCCTCCCGGGGCAGAGTTGGCACCGAGGGCAAGCAAATTAAACGTGTACCTCGCTGTTGGCAACTATAATCGCACTTATGAAAGTTGATATTGTCCACGACAGTATCATCAGGCGGGGCGATAGCGCATCAGTGTGGCACCACTTGGACTGAAGTAGAGCAGTGGTCTTGTACTGAAGCAGTACAAGTCGGCAGTACCCCAATACAGGGAGCATACAAGAAAACAGATCGACAGCCTGTAACGAGGCACTGTCGACTACTGCTTCAGTACAAGTGGTGCCAAACGTCACTTCATGTTTACTAGTACGTGCAGAGGAAGACTCTTTTTAAAACATTTGCTTTAAAAAAGGCTGTTGATCGGTTCGATAGAGTAGAAATGCTTCGGGTTTCCTCTCCACTGGACGAGTATCTGATACTACTGCCTCACGGAGTGGTGGGCGAGCCACCTTTCAACAAGAAAGCAATGGTTCCCACCCGCATCCATCAGTGCAGGCGGCGCCCGAAAGGAGTGGCGATTACGCCCACTTCCACGCGGCTGCCTTACCGCGTCCGTTCAGTCACAGGCGTTAAGTGCTGCTGAACGACGTATTGCGGATCTCGAGGGTCAAGTCTCACGACTGACCTCGGATCTCGTTGATGTTTGCAAGAAAAATCGTCAGGATTACGAACGCCTGAAACTTCGGCTGAACATCGTGGAGAAAATGATGCTGAGGGGCCTTCGCTCTCCGGAACCGTTACGTTCTCATGAAATGATAAGGTCGGTGGCAAGTCTTTCCCCCTCTTCATCTTCCACATCTGTTTGACACTCGACAAATGGTCAATGTCACCATCAGTGTCCATAGACTGATGGTATATGTGAATTTATTTGGGTCTACATACCGTTTGAGACGACCAACGTGAAAGACGGGGTGTAATTTCATATATGGCGGAAGGGTTAGCCTATAATCCAGGTCTCTGACCTCCTCGACCACAGTAGATGACCCAATGAAACGTGGCAATAGTTTCGTAGTACCCTTAGGTAGAACATGAATTGCATTTTTAAGTAGAGTAACAGTACCTAATAGCACTTTATCCCCAACACAAAAGCGTTCATTATTTCTGTAACGATTTCGGTTAGAATATTCTTTTTGTTTATCCTGTGCGCTTACCATCGCGTCACGGGCTTTTCGTATAATGGCTAAACGCTCATCCATAAAGCGTTGAGCCTCGCTCCCGCTTTTAGCATCCAACTCGCCTATAACACTACCGAGAGGTCGGTCATAGGACGTAATTGACATTAATGAAACATCGTCTTTATTTTGGAGGACAGGCATTTTTGCCGTGACTCCATCCTGACCGCTGGAAAACCGGCAGGGTCACTATGGCAAGTTACTGCCTTTGAGATGATACCCTCACGGGTCATCGTCATATTGACGAAACTATGTCCCTCTTTCGCACCGAGCATAGTGAGAAGCCTCTTCCACTAAGACTCGGGCTGCGCACAAACGAGACTGGCGTCCGAGAATGGCGCAGTCCGTTAATATAAAACGGTGCCTCACCCGTACTGGCGTGGACTTTTATTTATAGCGAACTTTGCAAAGAGCAATTGCTTGCTCCACTCTTTGGGAGTTGCTATAGTGCGTAAGACATCCGCCACGACCCGATTGGCACGTTCTGTTTGGCCATCGGTCTGAGGATGATCTGTGGTCGACATGTGGAGCTTGCTATTTAGCAGCTCGAACACATGTCGCCAAAAAACTGACAAAAACGTGAATCCGGCCCGATACTATGGACTTGGGCATCGCGTGTGGTCGGTATACATGATCCAGGAATAAGAGAGCTGCCTCGTTCTCTGTAATCGATCTTTTTCATGGTGCCAAATGACCATTTTGCTCAGTCTGTCTACAACGACGACGAGCCCTGTCCGACCCTTGTAGTCGGGTGGCATGCTAAACATGAAGTCCAGAGTTACTGACTTCCAACAATCCGTTGGAATCAGTAGGGGCTTCAGTGGCGCACTGCTGAACGGTACATGCTTAACGCGCTGACACTATTCGCAAGAGCGATGATAGTTGGCCACCCAACTATATAGTTGTGGCCACCAAAATTCATCTGACACTTTTAAAAATATCTTTCCACGGCCCAGATGCCCACTCGATGGCGCATCATGGAGCTCGTGAAGGATCTCAGCTTGAAATTTTTTTATATGCTCCCAAGGGATCACAAGGTGACAGCTGCTGCCATAACAGGCTATCGTTGAAGCTAAAGCGATTTAATTTAGCCTCCAGATGCAAGGGTTATCTTTCGTCCACCCAAGTGGTCTAACAGCAGGCAACATTGGTCGTCCTGACTGTAGCTCTCTTTTATCTAAGATGCCAATGAGCTCGTCACGTGGTATGCCTTCATGGCTGCCAACGTCAACGGCTGAAATTGTGCTTTCGCACTAGACACACTTTCCTGGTGTCTAACCTCGAAGTCTGGTCTGCGCGATAAAGCGTCAGCCAACATTCGACTACCCGATTTGTATTAAACTTTGAAATTAAATTTAGAGAAGAATGTAAGCCATCTTGCCATTCTAGGCGAGAGGTGCGGCGAGTTTGTTGCGGTCCGTAGTGACGAGTGATCCGTATAAACCACAAATGGTTCGGTGCCCAGTAGGTACACACGAAACTTAACAAGAGCATACTTTTTGAAAGTATCTCTTTTTCATGCACAGAGTAATTCAGTTCCATGGCTTTTAATAGCCGGGACTGATAAGAGATGACACGGTCGACGCTGTCGTCATCCTTCTGCATGAGCGCGCTGCCGATTGCAAAATTACTTGCATCGCAGACGACGCTAAAGGGCTTATCCGCGTCTGGCAATGCCAAGACCGGTGCCTCTACAAGAGACTGCTTCACTGATGTGAACGCATCTTCTTGTTCTTTTAACCAAACCCATTCTGTGTCCTTTTCAAGGAGATCAGATAATGGTATAGTTTGCTCCGCATAATTCTTGCTATACTTATGCAAGTAATTAGCGAGCCCTAGGAATTGGCGCAAATCCTTCACATGCCGTGGGATTGGTCATTCCTTCACTGTTTTTTATTTGTTTGGGTGTACTCGTACACCATGTGTTCCTACGATGCAACCCAGCACAGGTATCTCAAGGACCCCTATGACGCACTTTTATAAGTTGACGTACGATTGGGCGTCCTTCAAAGTCTGCAACACAGCGTCTAAATGACGCTTCTGCGACTCTTTTGCGCTCAGCCCATCCTCAGCCCTACCATGCACGAATACATGTCAAAGTAACGGGGCACGTAGGCACGGTGCTGACGCATCACGGGAGCCACTACTCGATAGAATGTTGTCGGTGCGTTTTTTAAATCTTGAAGCATCATATGCCACCCCCAAAACATACCGCTTGGAGTGCTTACAGCCGTTTTGGCAACATCGGACTCATTCATGAGTACCTGATAATAGTCATCTTTTAAAATAAACGCGAAAAGATAGTTGACTTTCCCATGGCGTTCAACAGAACATATTTCGCAGGATTGGCGTTTGCGCCGGTATGGTCGCCGTTTCAGCTTATTGTAAGCATGAGTCACGCGCCATCCACTTTAATGTTGATTTAACTAATATTGCCACCTGTGGCTTTACGCACACAAAAGGTCGGGCTAAAGCGAGGCGACTTGCTCTCACGTACACGTCCCGCCTTGGCTTTTATTGTCGAAAAACTTATCGATATAATCGACTTGCTCTTTCGGCAACGGCCATTGCCTGGTCACACACTGCTTGTTGCCAAGTTTGAGATCCATTTTGTGCCCGTTGCCCCTATCTGCTGATAGGCGGCTCGGCACTTTTTCTGGGAACACACCGCGATATATTCACAGAACTACAAAGAAGGGACTGTCTTTCAAATCTTTTCAACGAGCAACAGTTCGTGTCTTCTTGTCCGTTTCTAGGACGCTCTCATCCATTGCGGACGACGAGCAACAGTTCACCAAGTTCTCTTCTGGAACTGGTGTGACTACTTCGTAGATATTTCCTTTTTTGATTCAGACAGTATCAGATCCCATGACACTTCCGGGAGGTTAGGATGCCTTCGCAATTTTCTCTTTGACGGCCTCGAATACCTCGTTCGAAGGCCCATCCTCTTCGTTGGATCTGATCCAAAGGTCATCCGTATAGACGTGTCTTTGATTGTCCTAATGTTTCAAGTACTCGTTCTCCGAGTAACCACGACCTTTGACTGGGAAGCGGGTGCCGCTGCCCTCCTGGCTATTCAACCGCACCAGGCTCTAGGCACCGTGTCGGTTCTACAACGCTTGACTTCCTGTCAGCTCGTCGTCTACTGCCACTGGATTTCGGCCTTGTGCAGGAAATTCGGACACATGACTACTTGCCATCGTCCTTTTCACTACACCAGTCTCTCCCACTTTGTGTCATCTGACTTCCCGTCAGTACACTTTCTACTACACCAGGCTTTAGGCTCTGGGTAGGACCTGGTGACGTTTGACATTTCGTCAACGCACTTTCTACCACGTCTGATTTGCATATGCCTCTCGCAGGAGCACATCCTTTCCGGTGTCCGGCGTAGAGTTAGCAATAGTGCATATACGCCAGTCTATCCTGGTTGGTGTTTTGCCAATCATGGCATGCCTAGGATGCGGGAATACGGACTCTCCATACCTAGCGCTGCGAACTTCTGTTTACAAGAAAAGTCACAAAAGCTGAAGGCGAGTTTTGTCTGAACTCCTTTAGACTTAGAGAGCGCACCGTTCGCTAAACAAACGGTCGCCGTTTCTCCCTTGCCATCCTGGTAAAGCATCTCAAACATCGCCAGTCTCTGATTATGAGCCGCGAGCTTCACAAAAATTCTGTGATACACCCGAATCCACGAGAAAGGTCATAACCTGGTCATAGTCTCATACTTGAGCGCTATAGACCAGCAGGGTTTAGCTCCGAAATTTCGGTACCTCAGGGTCTATGCTACCCAATTGTACGATAACTGTGAACATAGTGGTAGCTTCAGAGTCCGCGTCAGTAGGGCATTCCACCCCTTCTGCGCTCCTGCATTTCCCAAACGCTCAGTGTCTATACAGAGCTCATGCGTCTAGCACGATGGTTCTTATTATCCACCTTTTGGGTAGGGAGTCCTCTTGCTGGGTGTCTTTGCCCGATTTAAAGCAGACTACATCTGCATTGCTCAACTCCATGGGAGTGGCATCCGCCCCCTCGGCCGACGGCTTATACCAAGCTGTCGCCAAGGCACTGTTAAAGAATTGCCCCTCGACTAAGGCAATTTAAATTGCCTCTTCCATTGTAGACGGCACCTTTCTAAAAACGGTCTGTCGCGATGGGCCGTGCCGTAGTCCATTCATAAATATGGGCACAATAATGTGCTTCGTAATCGGGCCTATGGAAATGGATGCCGACAGCGAGCGCATCTTCTGCTTATACTATTGCAGAGATCTCGTCGCCTGTCGCGCCCCAAAGAAGCGCGCTTAAAGCAACACCTCGTTGTTCGGCGGCTGGTAAAAGGCACGAATCTTTCCCTTAAAAATTGCCCATATAGGGAAAGTTTTTCCGTCTACCATAAGCGACGAGTAAGCCCACCCGGAGGCCTTACCGGGTGGGCTTACTCGTCGCTTACGACACCGTTCGGCAGTGTCATCGATGAGCTGCGCCACATTGCATTTCTCTACGGCTAATAGCCAGTAGACAATCGTGTGCGCTGGAGGTCCATCGAACTTGGGCGGGTCCATCCGAATGGGCCTCGGCTGATGTGGCCGGGCGGAGAGTATCTCAACAGTCCTGTTGATAGCCTCGCTCCGAGCCTGCTCACGCCTCAGATCACCCCGAATTTGAGTGACAGGCTCCGCCGCAGTATGACTCTGTACTTGAAATTCTTCCCACGACCTTCACCTCTGATTATGTACGTGAAAATGAGCCTCAATATCGATTGGGCTCATTTTCTCCATCTGTGCGACCATCATCGGGAGTTGGCTGAGCACAAGGCGCAGGGACCTGGTGAATAAGCCCTTGCCAGACTTTTGAGTTGTCCTCCTGAGAAACATGTTGCTTAGTTGGAGCAGTATGAGGCGTTCGTGCTAGGCGGACACGTCTAATGCGACCACGCTACACGTATTAGCACAGTGACGAAGCGGTTTGACCGTCATCTCTCGCGTTCAGTGAGGTAGTTGGTGGGAGCCTAAGCGACCTCACCAAACGAACTAAACGTCACGGGAGCTGTAACGGGGTGTATCGTTACATGAAATTAACACTTAAAGGTTGTTAATTAATATATTATCTAAAAGGTAGATAATATTTGGGGGATTACTTTATATTGTAATGTCCTGAATTCTTATCCATAAATAGGTATAGGCCATTATGTCTATTTATTCCGCAGACTAATCAGCTGCGGAAGTAATCAAAGAGAGAGTCACAAGATAAGATAGATAAGAATTCATTTACATGCTTAGTATTAGTTTATAGTTAAGTCAACATTTACAAAGATAGATTAAGAGACACTTGACTATATTAATACAGTTTTCATTTTACACTCTTAAGCTAACTTGCCTTAAGAGAAGTCTTCCTCTATACGTACAGTGTACGTCACCTAACGAAAGGCACCACTCACAACTGAAGCAGTGTGAAGTGGACTTGTACTGAAACAGTACAAGTCGCAGTGCCCCGTTACACCTGGTAGCACTTTGTAGTCCGTCCAAGGACCACATTTCCCACATTTAACATGGACATGTTAGATGGTAGTGGGAATACGCATCACGTTTCCCCTGAAAGCTACTCCTTTCTAAGTGATATAGAAAGGAGTGCGGTTGAACGAATGAGTTCATCCGTAGGAAACGATGCAATCCTGGCATTACTGTCCAACTTAGACAGAGATGCCCTCCATTCAACCGTCGCCAAGTTCATACAACATGAACTTGACGAGATGAAGGAAAAAGTAGCCTTGCTGAATCAGCAAGGCTCTCAACAGGCGGAACTGTTGAGATTACAACAGGTACAGACCCCTGTACCTGGGATGACGCAAACGCGTCGTCCCGAAACTCT
>NC_090617.1:2990149-3001255 GCF_004359215.1 Bremia lactucae
TCACCCCGCATGAATTGTTCCTTCATGCGATGGAATTTAAAATGATGGATCTGACCAATCAAAAACATTTTAAAAATTAAGTGGTCATTTAGCGACCACTCCATCTAATGACATTCAGAGTGATTGTCGTTTAAGGGAGGGGTGATGTAACGGGGTGTATCGTTACATGAAATTAACACTTAAAGGTTGTTAATTAATATATTATCTAAAAGGTAGATAATATTTGGAGGATATTACTTTATATAGTAATGTCCTGAATTCTTATCCATAAATAGGTATAGACCATTATGTCTATTTATTCCGCAGACTAATCAGCTGTAGAAGTAATCAAAGAGAGTTACAAGATAAGATAGATAAGAATTCATTTACATGTTTAGTATTAGTTTATAGTTAAGTCAACATTTACAAAGATAGATTAAGAGACACTTGACTATATTAATACAGTTTTCATTTTACACTCTTAAGCTAACTTGCCTTAAGAGAAGTCTTCCTCTATACGTACAGTGTACGTCACCTAACGAGAGGCACCACTCACAACTGAAGCAGTGTGAAATGGACTTGTACTGAAACAGTACAAGTCGCAGTGCCCCGTTACAGGAGCGGTAATTCGGCTCCACTTGTGCACTAGGAAGTAGTTTTCAAACTGATTTATTTTAATTGTATTAAATATAATATATTTATAAATAATCATTGATGCCATCTCTATAGATATGCACTATGTATTGCGAGCGTAATATTCTCAATACCTCGTTTCTTGATGACGCTAGCCGTCATCGCGGATGACGCTAGGCATCATCCCATCTAATGTAAATGCATTCATATGTATCACATACACAAGGGTGGGTCACAATGTCAACCACACCCAAGTGGTGGGTCTAATTACATCACTTAATTAATTGAGCAACCCCGTAAGTACAAAAAGGGTACTTAACGAGGATTGGGTAACTTTGGGCAACGTAAGACAGTCACACCCAGAGCTGGACTGCAAGGGTGCAGACGAAAAACAAAGTTTTTTCGGTTTCAATCGCGCCGCGAATTCAGATACGAATGTGTGGGTGGGACTCCTTCAAAAACAAGATTTGTGAGCGGACTGGTAGAAGATGAAATGCAATTCGAAATTGTAGATCCGCGAACACCTGGTGCAAGATCAGTTACAAACGCTTGTGGTATTGCAGGTATGTTCGAATTTGGTTTGCTTTATCCCACCAAGAGTGGGTTATCAGTGGATGCAGCTCTGTGGGCAGCTTTGGTGTTTAAACGACACGAAGTAGCGCAGAACGCGGGATCAGCGAAACCAGACAGACCTTGTCTCTACTGTTGCATCCGAGATAGGGAAGAAGCTGGCGTCGACTCGTCTGCGTCGGTAGCACAAGACTCGTTGCACTAAGTTGCGTAACTATTTGTGTTACTTCCTAATGCAGCACTCGCAGCCATTGTGCCTGTAGACCAGGCAGCACTAATATAAGTGTAAAGTCGACCTGTCGTTGCACGAAATCTTGTTGCGACGGTAAAACGCCTCCTGTGCGCATGAAGTCAGCGAGTGACCGCACCCCAAGACTCGCAAAACGTGGATTTTAAAGCTGCGTTGCGATTCGACCGCCATGCCAATGCATCGTTGGTGTGCTGCGCGTGTGGTATCCCTCGGCTTTCGCTTAAAGTGAAGTATTGCATCTGAGTGAAGCCATATTGGTTGGTGAAGACCGTATTAGGCAGGCTTATCCGGAAAAAGATCATGCCTCCCATCGAATCTTGTACCATGCCGTCCATGACGCGTTCCAACAAGCTGAAGACAGTCTCCATCGGATCAAGTTGCCATGACGGGGCAGAGAGATGGTAAAGAAATCCAAGAGACTGGGTCGACTCGTGCAAGGAAGCAGCAGCTTAAGATGTCTAGTGCTTGTTGTTGGCCAGTTTTGAGTATTCGGCACTGCTGCAGCATAAACGATAAACTGCAACAGGAAATGTAGTCGCTGTCGCTTAAGATGAGCTGCCAGGTTAGGTATACCCAAACCACCATCATCTCGGCGTTGGTATAAAAAAGTAACTCGATGTTTGCTGAATGTGTGACGCATGAGGATCATGCTTTTTCTGAGCACAAACTTATTTAGCATGGATTGCCATCGGCTCACGAAGGATACGGGATTTGGTAAGTGCTGGGTGTAATGCCACAGGCGGCAGAGAACCATAGTTTGCGCGACCCAAAGGTGGCCCCAAAGCGTCCTTGCTCGCCTATATCGCTGCTTAAATCAATTGTCGAAGCGTCGTTCCAGCAAATTTACGAGAGTGTGCTCAACTGAAGACTGTCCGAACAAAACACCGAGATACGTGCACATCAGGAGTAGAAGGCAGTTCTAATTCATGTTTAGAGAAAGGAGTGTGGACTTAAATAGGTTGATCTTTGCACCGGAACCGTCGCAGTATTCCGCCACAACCCCAAGCTGGGCTTGCAAGTCCTTGATAGAGCTACCTAGAAGCGTCGAGTCGTCAGTATAGAATATGCTAGTGGCAGTGTGGTCTGCGGTAAGACACACGTCACATTCCTCGCGAGACCACAGCAGGTTGCCAAGAGGCTCGATTCTCAGTATAAATAGGAGCGCAGTCCGCGAATCGTCGTTTAACGCCCCCGATTGGATATAGAGCAGGCTGAATGTTTTGGTTGATGACTAAATGCGCTTGAGGGTTCGAGTAAATAAGCCGGATCCATTGCGTAAATTGTATACCGAAACCCATCTGCTCGAGCAGGCGGAACGTGTAATCCCAGTTGACTCGATCGTAAGCCTTATCAAAATCAAGAAAAGCGCGTACGCTTCTTCGTCCTGACTTAGTCACAAGGTCTTGCAAGTATGCGAGAGAGCGGATGTGATGATTAATTGAACGCCTTTTGACGAAGCCTTTATGGTCGGGATGGTTCAGATCAGTGATAACGTGCTGCGGCCTGTATGTCAAAGCCTTTGACAGGACCTTCGCATCGACTTGCACGATCTGTAGTTACCAGGTGCTGCACGCGACCCTTTCTTGTGAAGAAGAACTACTGCCGACTTGCGCAGCGATGAAGTCAAAATTCCACGGTGAAGCAATCGGTGAAAAGATACGTAAGCATCCGCCAAATACGTCAGGAGCCACCTGGTAGAAACCAGCCGTCAAGCCGACCATTCCTGGTGCTGATGTCGCTGTCATGCGTTGAATCGCGTTCGCCAGGTAAGCTGCAGATACTAGTGCATTCATGATTCGATGGTCACTTTCTGGAACGGTGCGAGCGACCGAGGTGAGAAGTTTGCGTTGCATGACATGATCTGGAGAAGGGGCCCTCCCAGTTGGACTGTTAAGGTCATTCATCTATGACCACCCAGTGTTCCAGGAAACGTAGAGATCTCGCAAGGGTTCGATAAGATAGTTCCACTAGGTGTCATTACCTTCTCGATAGATACTCGTCTTTATCAAGGAAATGGAAGATGTGCTTGGTAGATTTCTCGGAATTCGCAACTTACAAGTCGAAAGCGGTGTCTTGGTTGTACTGGCTCGTCCGAGTAACTATCTTCCTATAGTTTCGCATTTTTTGTTATAGTGGCCGCGGACTGAATAACTCGTATCGGTACGATACGAAGCATCTTGATCAAGTTGAATTTGCCTCGTCGATAGCTTGACAATTTTGCTGTAGGTGCCTTTTCTGTAATTCTTGAAGATGGGACTTTCCACTTTTCCCAGACCTTATCGGAGATAGACGCGATACATAGCACATCTCAAACCACTTCTGATTCTTTCTCGATGGCTGAAATAATCACTGACTACTCCAGCAAGGATTGAGGAAACTTCCAGTAGCCACGACCATGCAGCTGTGAGCTGGATCGAGTCACACCGTGAGCAAGGTGGTCGCCAGCATGGAACGGTGCGAAACACTTGGAGTCATTGTTAAAGTTATCGCAGAATGACTCTGACAGCATCATATAATCCAGTCGGTTTCTGCGAGGAAGAGGACCAGAAAATACCTTCTTGGTGTCGAAGTGGATACGCCACGCGTCAACAATTCCTAATCGAGCTTGCCACTCAAGACAGCTCGAACGACCTAGATTGTAGCGCAACCGGGAATAGACGAGTCAAGGCGACGATCGAGTGGAGTGTTCAGATCGCCCAGCCCGAAGTGAATAGCGTGTTCGTCGAACTCCTCGGTTGCCAAGCTGCAGAAAAATTGCTGTTTTTTTCTTTCTGTTCTCAGGCACATATACATTGTGTACGTAGATGGAAGATCCTTCGAACAGTACTCTCACGACGAGATAGCGTCCGGCAATGGATAGATTCGGGACTATGACAGCCGATTCGAATCCTCAAAGTCCGAACGGAGTACTGTAACGAGCCCACTACTCCGTCCCCGCATCAATATGTACATTAGGGAGTTGAGGTCTTCTACGAAGACCTTGTGATGGAAGCACGAGCTTAGGTGGATCTTGAAAGAAGAGAGGTGAGTGATGTCGCGAAAATTGGTTTCTTGGACACACTACGCTCGGTGCAAAAGAGGAACAGTGTACCGTCAATGTGACGATGACGTGTGATGGTGTCTTGTCTAAGGACGGATCGGTGCGCTCGTAACCCTGTCAGTTCGGCATTGGTCACGATGTCAGTATGGAGTCACGGTAAGAAATGACTGTGCTCCCAAACAATAACGACGTTTCGTTGTTGACAACTACGTCCTATGACCGACCTCTCGGTGGTGTCACAGGTGAGTTTGATGCAGAAGGAGGTCTCCATCTTCACCGAATCGCTCGTGAAGATCGCGATGGAGTCAAAGCTCGCCGATTGGATTCGAAGGCTCGCGAGTCATAAACTCATGTATGGCGAGCCGATGTGCGTCGGGGTCGCTGACCTCATCAGCGACGCTACGAATGCCTCTCCCGATATCGACGTGAGGCGAATGAGAACATCCAACTGAACACCAGTGAGATGGAGGAAGTTTGCGTGCTCCAGAAGCAAAAACGATTATTCGCTCATCCTTAACTTGGGCATGGGCAGGACTACGGGGCTAGAACGTCCCATCAATAGCTTACACGAACGATTGAGGAAACTTTCAGCCTAAGTATTAGGTACTAAGTCAAATTCTTTTTTTTATTATTTTTACGAAGATCTTAAATCGTACTATGTACGACCGTGTTCCCGCTTTTCTGAAACCATTTATTTTCAGGTGATATATCATTGGTCCATATTGGGTCTTCTGGACCCAATAATGAACCAAATAAAATTTGTTACGCTGTGCCGGGCACAGCACCTGCTTGCAAATGTGATTATTAGTTTGTTTTGATCCTGTAATCTGGCCCAATTTTCAACTTCGACATGATTTTGTTCTCTTAAGTTGACTTTGATAGCTTTGATTTGCTGTCCGCTAAACATACACATTGTTGCAGTTATATACACTAAATTTTGCTGCATGCCGCTTGATGTACGTGCGCTGGCTCATAACGATTATCTTGAAGCTCCAATCCCGATTGGTATCAAACTTTAGGTTATGCTTAAGCTCGCTGACGTTCGATTCGCCTCTCACCGCGATTATGATTGCTTCAACACAATCTTACGCTTTACTAAAGATAGTCCCATTATTCACATTTATTATGGAATGCTGTATGATTTATTAAGGTCAAATTCTGCCGTAGAGCGCTCATAACCTAGATTCTTTGTACTTATTAGGCCTTAATTTTGAAAGACGAGCCGCTTGTTTTGTCTCATACGTGCCTTTCAGTAGTGTTTCTTAATCGGGCCCTCAAAATTGTTGAATCTCTCCGGCTTATACGTGTTTTTATATATAGCTCTGCCGTTCATGAACGCTGTAGTCACATTAAAAATTGCTGCTTCAAGGGCTTCAGCACCTCTCAGCGTTTATTGACTCCATTCGATCCACCGAAGCAAATGTCTCTAATTACACAGATGCAATATCACTTTCACCTGGATGTGGCATCACAGGAGTAGCTATGTACCCAATTATGTAGCATTTCATGTTGTAAAGCCTCTACATGCCCCAACGTTAGAGACAGACCATACGGAATCCCCTACTCAGAGTTTGAAATTGTAATGGGGCACACATTGGTTGGAGAATCGTTGTTGTGGTACATTTACTTTATGGGTAAAATACCCTTTTATCTAATTTTAAAATAGTTAGTTACTTAAATCCCATTTATTATGGGTAATAAATGTGGTCGCCGCCAGATATAAATCTGGCGGCCAAAATCTATTTTTTAATTAGCTAGGGTAAGGTTTTAGATTTAAATAATTAAATAAAGTTCAGTTCCCCGCATTGATCTGTAAGAGATCGAAGCCTTTCTAAGGTATATCCTCTTGGGCCCTAGTTGCCACTTGGCTCTTCGAACCCCTGAATCCCTTGAACTAGGATTCCTTAAACTTTGATAGCTTGTACGACTCCCTGAGTTGTTAAACCCATTAGTTCAATAGAACTAAGTGACTCTCTGAGTCTGAAAGTCTTCCTCTGATTTTAGGAGCGAGGTAGCCCCGCTACATAAATGGAATGTTAGCTTTAATAATTTTCATTTGTGATTATTTTTTGTAAAGTAATTCGATGTCTTCAATATTCATATATTTAGGAAGATGACTAATTAACGACAATTAATACAAGTGTTACTTGTCTTGCATGCTTCCTTTAATCTACTCATTGCATTCACCCGTCCCATAATGTGTCCATATGCTTCCTCCAATCTAATCATTGCATTCACCCGTCACATAATAAGTGTCCATATCTAAAATAGGCGCGGGATTTGCCTCCCATGCTTCAGCTTACCACAGCAATACCAATTTCTTACACATTATCAATAAGGACTGTAAAGTATTTCGTTTAAAGTGTCCGCGCAATTTTGTCAATATCTGAGCTCTAAGAGCGGGTCTCGCACTTTAAGCTTTCGCTATCCACAAGCGTACTGATAATATCTCGGCTTAATTTCAAAAATATATATACACGAAATAGCTTACAGTATTAAGTAACTGTTTAATTACATTATAAATACATAGCTTACTGTTTATCTGATGTAGAATATTTCTTCTGTAGCATTTCTAATCCATTTGGAGTGGTTTCGCACCAATATTACATGATCCCATACCGGTGGTAGCTAAGCCAGCGTTAAGAAGTAGCTTCACGTCTTAGTAAAACGAGTAGGATTTACATGCTGTAACAAGGCACTACGATTTGTACTGCTTCAGTACAAGTCCACTTCGCACTGCTTCAGTGCGAGTGGTGCCTCACGTCACTTCACGTACACTAGTACGTGCAGAAGAAGTACTCTCTTAAAAAAAAATTGCTTTAAAGAGGGTTAAATGAGAACTGTATTTAAAATAATTAAGTTTCTCTTCTTTCTATCTTTTTATGCAAACTTAATTATAAAATTATACAAAACATGCAATAGAAATCTTATCTGTCTCTCTCTCTTTGCTTACGTCCACCGCTGATTGAACTGCGGAATAAATAGATATAACGGCCTATATCTATTTATGATAAGATTCTGAACATTACTACATAAAGTAATATTCTCAAAAAAAATTCTGCCCTTCAGATAATATATCAATCAACAACCTTTAAGTGTTAAATTTATATAAAGATACACCCCGTTACATCACCTTTCCCTTAAACGACCATCACTCTGACTGTCATTGGATAGAGTGGTCACTATGAGACCACTTAACTAAAAGGATGTTCATTGGTCAGAACCATCATTTTAAATCCTATTGCATGGTTAACAAGTCCATGCGGTGTGCTGATAGTACTGAGCCTTCGGCTGCGGTCTATGCAGCCGCAAGTGACGCACTATTAGCTTTTGCGGCAAACGATCGGTCTGCCGTTGTATCTTCTTCTCGCGCAGCACTAGATGTTGCGGGTGCATGTGGTGACTCACCACGTGAATGCGACCCCTCTCTGGAGGTCAATTACGAATATGAGTCGGACGAAATGGCCGACTCGGAGAGAATAGAATAGTCGCCTGATAGACGTCAGGCGGCTGACTATAAGCCTTCGAATGAGGGGGCTCATTCTGATAAACCTGCTAATAGCGCTCGCTATAGCCTGTTTGGTTCCGACGATGAGGATGATTTCTCATCGCCCGTTCCTTCACACGTACGGTCACCCACACCTAATTATGTGCGTTGTGATGACGATGGCGTAAGCCATCGTAATAAAAGTTCTTGTGGCATCCCAGCTTCAGTGGATACCACTCAGGGGAACGAAGACAATAAAATGTCTCGTCTTGCCCCTGAGGAGAAGCCGTGGCTTTTGCTCGAACGGCTAGCCAAAAGCTTGTCTAGAGAGACTTTTCCTCACAATGAATATCCCTTATTTGCTGCGACAAAGCTACATGGCCTTGATCCTAGCGCGAAGAACTTTCTTGCTGAGAAAGATTTCTATCTCGATGCTTTTCTTAAGCATCGAGATATTAGTGGCAACAATAATTGAGTTAAGACTCGCCTATGCAAGCCTGGAGCGCGTTCATTCGCAATGTCAAATTGGACGCGAAGCCTGGCTTCAAAATCTTAACGCGAATCGCGTTTAATTTGAGAAACGAACTCCAACCGGTGCAAAGTATAAATTGCATCGGTTGTCACGTGAGGCGGGACTTCCATGCTTCACGTGGGGTGATCCCTGTCCGTATTGTGTTGACAACTTGAAGAGGGTAAAAGGCAATGTTTATTTCCTTCTTTATCCTATTGAGATGCGGGATGCGATTGACGTTTTGCAATCGATTTACATGCGCCAGGGGCGCGTGTTTTCAGATGGACCTTCTGAACTATCGGATGGGTCTCCTCATACTGATTGACGAGGCGCTCAACGTTTGCAACCAGCTCAGAACGGGCTTCCAGCTGTCATGTGATGGTGGAAAACCGCGCCAGCGAACCAATTTAACTCGTTCGCTGCCCGTTCACATCACGGTGGTATTGAATACGTTCCACAAGGAAACGTTGATCACCGTGGGAATCCACCAATGGTTGTGACAGAGGGGGGAGGAAATTAGATTCGAACCGTGTGTCGGATCTAATGTCGAAGATCGACAAACTCGATCACTTCCTCCATGAATTGGAGGAGGGACTTGACCACAAGCGCGGCAAGCGTCGCTCGTTGGAGCAGACAGTACAGGCTCACCATATCTAACGGTTGGAAGACCGTTCGAAGAGTGCGTATTCCATGTTGGAGTACGAGCGGAAGTACCACGGCATGTGATGAGCTATCGTCAGCTCATTGCAGTTTCGAGGATCTTCGGAACTGGCATGAGAAACTCCAGATTCAAAATGAGAACCTGGTTCGTGAGCACAAGAATCTTTTTGTGATTCTTGAAAAGGGTGATCAGATCCGTCCTCGGAAGAAACCGCTTACTGATGGCACGGGCGAAGCTGACCAACATAAAACGAAGGAGGCGTTCGCATCCTACGTGGCAATTCTGTTGTGTACGCATTGCCTCTGTGATACACGGAAAGGCCCAACAAACTTGGGAAGTACGAGTCCACCCCGCCCAAATTAAAGTATCCCTCTAATTGGGTGGTTATGCGAGGATGGCGTAAGACATTCACGAAGAACGGTGTATGCGTGGTAGATGCATGCACCAAATTATTATTGGCGAATTCGACCATCAATAAAAACCCGCTCCAAAACTCGCTCCAATTTAAATATAATTGCACGTAACCTCGAAGTATCTCTCCGAGGACGCGATTTACTCGTTCTGTGTGACCATCCGTTTTTGGGTGATCGGATGTTGACATAGTCAGCCGTGTTCCGAGAGATCGAAACACGGATTGCCAGAACTCCGCCGTAAATCTTGAATCTCTATCCGAGACCACTTCACGGGGTACACCATGGAGTTTGAAAATCGTGTCGATAAAGACACGGGCACAGCCCGGAGCCGTAATCGAGTCTGGTACTGCAGCAAGATGTACCATCTTGCTGAATCTGTCTACAAAAACAAGAATTCCATTGGTTTTGTGATCGTCTTTGAAAAATTCGAAGTCGAAGTCCATTGATACGCACTGCCAACACTCTGCCGGAAGTGGTAGAGGTTGAAGAGGTGCACGGGATGAAGGGCTAGGTTCACCCGTTGACATACCTCACAAGCACAAATGAACTTGCGCACGGACTGATACTGGCGGGGCCAGCAAGAGTCGCGACTTACTGTGAGATGAGTTTTCTCACGCCCACGATGCCCGCTTGTTGGTGCATCGTGACACTCATACATGATGCACAAGCGCAAATCATTGTGAGTCGGGACGACAACACGTGGGGTGTCGCCGGTAACGGCTGTGTAATACGATAAGCGGTTGCGTGTTGTGTATCGATCTGATGGCGATCGATTTAAAGCCGGTAAATGTTTATTAGATTTATTGCATGGATTAATTGAATGATCCATTAAACATAGAAGGTCCTTATCTTCTGTGTAGGCTGTCTTTATGTCACCAACTAAGGTTGATGACAGAACACACGTATGAGCGCTACAACAGTGGGATTAATTTCACTGTTGGAGTGCATTGCTGACTCGAACTAGGGTCGGCGTGATAACGCATCAGCGACGACATTAAATCGTCCTGGTTTATATTCGACGGAGAAATTATACTCCGTGAAGAAGGATAGCCACCTCGCCATTCTTTGCGAGAGGTGTGGGCTATTTACGGCCGTGCGTAATGACGCATGGTCCGTATATACGATGAACGGTCTATCTCCTAGGAGGTAGACCCTAAATTTAGCCAATGCATATTTCATGGCAAGGAGTTCCTTGTCATGCACTGGGTAATTGCGTTCAGCTGGTTGCAGCTGACGCGATTGGTAGCAGACGACGCGCTCCGCGCCATGTGTATCGTATTGCATTAACGCGCAGCCGATTGCGAATCGCTGGCGTCACAGACCACATGGAATGGTCTGTCTTGATCTGCAATCGCCAATATGGGCGATTGCATCAAGCTTTGCTTGATACCTTCAAAGGAACGCTGACAATCAGCGTTCCATAACCATTTCTCGTCTTTTTTCAAGAGACGAGAGAGATGAACTGTCATCTCTGCATAATTGCGAGAGTACTTGTGCAAGTACGCCGCTAAACCAAGGAACTTTCTAAGTCCCTTGACATCGACTGGAACTGGCCAGTCGGT
>NC_090617.1:3003242-3006388 GCF_004359215.1 Bremia lactucae
GATACCTCATCACCAGGTGCAGAGACACATAATGATTGTGTGTCTGGAGCAACTTTTGTCAAGAGATTTGCAAATTCTCTTGAGGTTGCTGGATCAGTAGGGCGTTGCGCCCCTACTGACCCCGTCCATTTTTTGGCGGTCCGCCTCGCTGTTGCGATTTCGCAACAACGTCGGATCCGCGACCGTTGCCCTTTTTGGCATACGATCCAAAATTACGTTCAGTACCTTTTGGTGCTGGACGTGGGGCACTACACTCATGAGCGTAATGTCCCAATTTTTGGCAGCGATGGCATTTCTGCGATTGCTTATTGTTCGAAAAGCGAGGTCTCTCGCTTTCGACGTAGGAAAGGTCCATGTGTTCTGGACCTCCTAATTCGTGTCGTCTTGGTGGACGATATGATGACGAACTTGCTTGAGCCTGTCTCAAGCTAAAGTTCTCCTGTTCCGCAACGGATATTGCTTCTTCAAGCGTATCCAGTCCCAAGCGGAACAGGTGGGTCTTTACGGGACCATCCGTAAGACCTTGCATGAACAGCGTAATCAACGTGTGTTCATGGACTGGTTTGATTGTGATACAACTTGCTAAGAGTCGTACGTGCTGGGCATAAGCGCGAACATCACGCTTGTCTTGCTTGAGTTTCAGAAGCTCTGAACGAGCTCTGAACTCAGCCCTTGGTGGTTCAAATGTCTTTTGAGTGGGGATATAAAAGCCTCTAGCGACCCAAAGACGTATGGGTCGCGCAATTTAATGCCCAATGCCCAAGTTTTGGCACGACCTGCCAAATTATATTGAGCGAATGTGACTTGCAAGTGCTCTTCGATGCTGTGACGTGCCCTTATGGCATCGTCCAACTCGACAAACCATTTCAAGAGGGAGTCTTCTTCGACTCCCCTATACTTAGAGATGTCAACCTTTCAGGTTTCGGGACGACGCGCGTGCGTCGTCCCAGGTACAGGGGTCTGTATCTGTTGTAACCTCAACAGTTCTGCCTGTTGATAGCCTTGCTGATTCAGCAAGGCTACCTTCTCCTTCATCTCATCAAGTTCATGTTGTATGAACTTGGCGATTGCTGAATAGAGAGCACCTCTGTCCAAACCGGACAGCATGGCCAAGATGGCATCGTTCCCTACGGTTTAACTCATTCGTTCGACCGCACTCCTTTCTATGTCACTATGAAAGGAGTAGCTATCACGCGAAACGTGATGCGTATTCACATTACCATCTGACATGTCCATATTAGATGAAGGAAATGTGGCCTTTGGACGGAATACAAAGTGCTACCAGATGTAACTGGGCACTATGACTTGTACTGCTTCAGTACAAGTCTACTTCGCACTGCTACAGTTGCGAGTGGTGCCTTACGTCACTTCACGTACACTAGTGCGTGCAGAGGAAGACTTCTCTTTAAGACTACTCCGACTTGTACTGCTTCAGTACAAGTCCACTTCGCTCTGCTTCAGTTGCGAGTGGTGCCTTACGGCACTTCACGTACTTTAGTACGTGCAGAGGAAGACTTCTCTTTAAGACAAGTACCTTAGAGAGGGTTAAATGAAAAATGTATTTAATATAATCAAGTTTCTCTTCTTTCTATCTCTTAATGCTAACTTGATTATAAACTAACACAAAACATGTAATAGAAATCTTATCTGTCTCTCTCTCTTTGCTTACGTCCAGCGCTGATTGATCTGTGAAAAAATAGATATAACGGCCTATATCCATTCATGGATAAGATTTCCGAGCATTACTATATAAAGTAATATTCTCCAAATATTATCTTCCCCTTAAATAAGATATTAACTAACAACCTTTTAAGTGTTAATTTATGTAACGATACACCCCGTTACACATGCGGTATTCACTTCTCGTGGTTCTTACACGGACAAGCGTGGAATTATCTAGTCCTAGACCGACCAGTGCCAAAGCAAAGGCCGATTTGCTTGTGGTGAGGACAAATAAATTAAGGAGTCTTTAGCTCCTTCTGACACGTGAAGATTGTAGTGAATATTAAGCCGTTCAAAAGCCAAAACGGCCGGAATACGCGTCACCTGTGTACAAAAACAATTGAGAAGCTGCACAAACTGTCATTGCAAGCTGTTGCGTGACAACATGTCTCACACAAATTAATACTGACATGAATTTAATGATTACGTCAAAAGATTTTTTACGGCTATAAAGCAGCTTACAATTTTGATTCGATAGCTGGTGTATATTTAAAAATTGATTGTATGAAGTCTTAGAACATGACAAGTTGCCATGTGTTGCGTGTAGAATTTAAGCTCATGACTAATGTTAGATATGAAGATAAATGGCACAGCGTCAACTTACTAATATATGTTCTTGAATTGTCAGGCTCATGAAATTAGACGCGGAGATTGGATCTCAAGCTACTTCAAGTGTAACGGGCTAAAGTTGCCCTAATGTTACACAGTCCCCGTTAAGTGCATTAGGTGTACTTAAGGGGATAGTCAATTACTTAAATGACACCACTTGGGCGTGGTACACATTGTGACCCACCCTTGCGTTTGTAATGGACATAAGTGCATTCACGCTGCGATACGTCATTAATAAAGTGCACTGAAACTCTTGCACGTTCCTTGGCTCGGATACTGTGAATTGTACTAATGTCATTAAACTCGTAATCTAAAGCAACCATCCATTTAAGGGTGATGGCTGGACACAACTCTCGCTCTTTGCTCATTACATCTTGTGCAAGTCGACGGTGCAAGCGCGCTCTATCCGACAGTGTGTTTATTAAAAGTCCCGAAGTGCTGTAGAAATCAAATCAGAATACTTAAATTAGACACGACAATTCTACCAGCTGTCTGAGGATTCGTGGAAGTCACTTTGCCATGAAGATAGCTCGCACAGATTAAAATTGAGAACTAATGCCATCGGTTTCAAATTTTGGCGTGATAAGTAATGAAGGGAGCGCGGATGTCAGCGAGTTGCGTGCGTTGTAAGCCGCTGAGTCATCAGTAACGACCTCGGTATGAAAGTGAACGAGATCGCGAATGAGCGACTATGGAAGCTCTTAATGTATCAGGCTAAAGTTCCCCTAATGTTACACAGTCCCCGTTAAGTACACTTGGTGTACTTAAGGGGATGGGGTCAATTACTAAATAATAGTAATTAGACCCAGCACTCG
>NC_090617.1:3010595-3014550 GCF_004359215.1 Bremia lactucae
GGTAGCAAGCTCCACATGTCGACCGCAGATCATCCCCAGACCGATGGCCAAACAGAACGTGCCAATCGGGTCGTGGCGGATGTCTTACGCACTATAGCAACTCCCAAAGAGTGGAGCAAGCAATTGCCCTTTGTGGAGTTCGCTATAAATAACAGTGTCCACGCCAGTACGGGTGAGACACCGTTTTATATTAATGGACTGCGCCATCCTCGGATGCCAGTCTCGTTTGTGCGCAGCCCGAGTCTTAGTGGAAGAGGGTCCCTCACTATGCTCGGTGCGAAAGAGGAACATAGTTTCGTCAATATGACGATTACCCATGAGGGTATCATCTCAAAGACTGAAACTTGCCCTAGTGACCCTGCCAGTTTAGCAGCGGTCAACAAAACTACGCCTTATGACCGACCTCTTGGCGGTATCATAGGCGAGTTTGATGCGTAAAGCGTGAGCGAGGCTCAACGCTTTGTGGATGAGCGATTAGCCATCACACGTAAAGTCCGTGACGCAATGGCAAGCGCACAGGACAAGCAAAAAGAATATGCGAACCAAAATGGTCGCAAGAATAATGAACGCTTTAGCGTGAGTGAAAAAATACCATTCAGTACTGCTACCTGTTGATTTACGTTAACGCTATGAGCTTGAAGATGGGCTTACGGTCGAGATTGCAAACCGGAAAGTAAGTTATATTTTGAGTTTAACTTTATTCTACAGTTAACTTTATCCTACCGTTTATTATTTTCTATCGTTTGTTGCACCCCCTTTCCCACATATGTGAACTACCATAAAATGGGGGACGTCACTGTCTGGCGGTACAGTGCTGGCGAACCCCAAACACCAGTTCCCGAAGGTTTTACTTTTTGTCGCTACCGGGTATCGAACCGGTGACCAGTGGGTCGCACCGCCACGCCTTACCCGACTGAGCCACAACACACAATATTTTCCACACTCAACTTTTTTGTATTATTCTTGTAATTTGATCACGTATGCACGCATATGCATAAAGTGCAACACTTTCGATGATTACATCAAACTTCAACACTCTCTCTTGATGTGCGCTCGGAGTGATGCCTTTATGCTGCCATGCCGAGTCCCATGATAAACTTGGCATGCTTGTCTCTTGGAAGCGCCTTGTTTAATCCGTCCGCGATCATTTCTTCCGTCGGCTTGTACTCCAGCGCAATCACCTCACTTGCCACCTTCTCTCGCAAGAAATGAAACTTAATGTCGATGTGCTTCGTGCGCGAATGGTAGATAGGATTTTTAATAAGCGCAATACATCCTTGATTGTCTTGAAAAATCGTCGTCGCCGTATTCGTCTTGTACTCCAAGTCCTTTATCAAATTTCGAAGCCAGACTGCCACTTGAGTTGCGCTATACAGACTCATGTACTCTGCTTCCGTGCTTGATGTCGCAACGGTTGGCTGTCGCTTGGAATTCCATGAGATCGTGCCGCCGTTCAAGAAGAACACATATCCTGTCGTTGAACGCCGAGTCACCTGATGTATGCCTTCTGGTTCATCTTGATCAAGTGTTCATCGCGCTTTGCGGTGAATCTCGATTCCTAAGCAGTACTTGAGATCTCCAAGCTCTTTGATGCTGAACTCTTGCTTAAGCGCATACTTGATGTCCGCAATGTGCTCCTTAGTCTTGCCGAACAGCATTAGGTCATCCACGTAGATTACAATGATGCTGTATTCGCTGCTTGACACTCGAATAAACACACACGGATCTGCTGAAGTGCGTTTGAATCCTTGGGCTTCCAGATGCTGATTTAGTTTGCTGTTCCACTGCCGCGCCGCTTGCTTGGTCCATACAGCGCTTTCTGCAGCAAGCACTTCGTCATCGGATTTTGTTGATCTTCAAAACCGTCGGGTTGGTCCGTGTAGATCTCATCATCAACTTCTCCATACAAGAATGCGGTATCAACGTCGACATTATCTGCCTCCAAGTCTTCAGCTGCTGCAATAGCCAACACCGTATTGATTGATTCTTTCCGAGCCACTGGCGCAAAAGTCTCGACGAAGTCGATCCCAGGTCGTTGCGTGAATCCTTTCGCAACTAATCGTGCCTTGAACTTGACAATATTTCCACTTAGATCGCGCTTGATCCGAAATGCCCACTTGCAGCCAACAGCCTTCTTGTTCGGTGGCATGTCCACTAACGCCCATGTGCTATGTTCCTTGAGTGACTGCATCTCACGCTTCATCTCTTCCAGCCACTGCTTCTTCGTAGCTTGAAGCTTGTTCTCCATCACAATCTGCAACAAAGCAATAAAACGAGTCTTCACCTTCAAAATTGTCCAAGTTAAAGTGACCGCGACGTAAGTTGGGAA
Source organism: Bremia lactucae (assembly GCF_004359215.1). NCBI lineage: Eukaryota > Oomycota > Peronosporomycetes > Peronosporales > Peronosporaceae > Bremia > Bremia lactucae. The sequence goes on from NC_090617.1 coordinate 3,012,925, forward strand.
ACTCTTGCTCGTAGCGCACCACACCGCGCTTCTTTCGAATTGCTCGCATCATCCACTCTTCTTCGCCGTCTCTTCCGGGCGGGCGAGTGGGAACCTGACCTTGAACACTGGACTCGTTTTGGCTACCACGAATCGGATCACGGCAAGCTCGAAGTGGCGGAGTCCGAAGCCTTTCATCATTTGCTGGAACCTCCACACCATTGTCGTTAAGGTCGACGTCTCCAAATTTTCATCATCATCAATGATGTCGATAATTCGATCGTCTTCCCTTTTCATTCCCTTCAAAATGGGATGTTCAGCAAATGTCACGCTTCTTGAAATAATGATCGAGCCATCATCCGCGTTAAGTAACCGGTACGCCTTGTGATCCTTTGCATAGCCAAGAAAATAACACTTCACGCCCGAATCGTCCAGCTTCTTTCGTTTCTCCTTTGTAACATGCGCGTAGCATTGCGAACCAAACACGCGCATATGATCGATGCGCGGCTTTCGCTTAAACAACATCTCGTACGGACTTGACTTCTTGTTCGACGAGTTTGGAACCACGTTCCGAATGTCTGCTGCTGTATTAAAGCTTCGCACCAGTAAGACTTGTCGAGACCGCTGTCCTTAAGCATGCAGCGCGTCATCTCTACCAGAGTTTGATTCATGCGCTCTGCCATGCCGTTCTGTTCAGGATTGTATGGAACTGTGTACTCTTGCTTGATGAACTTCTCTTTGCAAAAGTTGTTCATTGCCGCGTTCCGGTATTCCCCACCGTTGTCACTTCGAATTATCTTGATCTTAGTCCCAGATGCTATCTTGATCTCCCGATAAAATCTTGTGAATGCGCTCATGACTTCACTCTTCTTTCGCAACGGATAAACCGTCACGTACCGGCTCTTCATCATGATGAAACTCACAATGTACTTGAAGCCGGATCTTGAAGGTGGAGTGATTGGTCCAAGTACGTCGGAGCATACGATACCGTCAAAACGTGCACTCTCCCTGAGTCCTTTGTCTTCCTCGCTTGACTTGAATGACTTGCGTACTTGCTTGGACGTTGCGCATACGTCACACACGACGTCGGTCTTCATTCCCGCGCCTTTGATCCTTCCGTCCTTTATCATATCATTAATCGTCCCGTACGATGCGTGACCCAGTCTTCTGTGCCATAGCTCGCTCTCATTCGCGGCTACGTGACACTCCGTACCAGCCTCAACGTTGAGGTACATTAGGAAGCCCTGCTTCCTTCCAGTGGCAACTGGTGTCCCGCCCCGCTTCACGACGCACTCGTTGCGCGTAATCTCTACTGTCATTCCTCGGGCTGATGCAGCCGTAAGCGAGAATAAATTCTTTGACAGATCTTCGACATGGAGAGTGTTTTTCGAAGCGATCGTCGATCCAAGCATGTCCGGTCCAAACGCGCAGCTTCACCGTTCCGTGACCGATGACCTTGAGCTTCACATTACTCTTCGCGCTTGATATACTGCGCGCCTGGCACACTTCCTCATACTCCACAAAAGCTTCCCGGTCCTTGCACATGTGTGCAGATGCGCCACTGTCCATAACCCAGCAGTCGCTGACGGACCCTTCGCTTGCATTAAATGCGACGTTGGAGTGGTCGTGTCCTCCTTCTCGTGTTTC
>NC_090617.1:3018129-3022573 GCF_004359215.1 Bremia lactucae
AAAGCTGCTCGAAGTTCCTCTCTCCTCTTTGACGAGCTTAAAAATGTAAACTCGTTCTTAAAGAGGGGGATTGTGTAACGGGCTAAAGTTGTCCTAATGTTACACAGTCCCCGTTTAGTACATTAGGTGTACTTAAGGGGACGGATGACGGCTAGCGTCATCCGTTACGCGAGGTATCTATAAAGATACGCTCGCAATACATATTAAATGATATCTATAGAGATAACAATTTAATTGGTAAAAATAGGTATTTGTATTTTATTCTATTAAATATAAATTAGTCTGAAAACTACTACCTACTTGGTAAGTGCGTACGAGGAGACGGATTACCGCTCCCGTGACGACACTTTACCAGAGTTCTTAATGTGTTGGGTGAGGTTGCTTGCGCGCCCACCACAACTACCTCACTGCACGCAAGAGAAGCAGGTTTAACCGCTTCCTCGCTGTGCTAGGGTGTGTGCCCAAGTAGAGCGTGGCCGCATTACGACGTGCCCGCCTACAGTGGGCGCCTAAGCGATCTCGCTTAATGAACTGGGTACCTCATGACAAGTGTAGTAACGGAAGCGGTTACCCGGCTTCACGTGCGCGTTTATTATCTAGATTGTAGTATTTTAGTCTGATCTTTATTTTATCGAATTAAATACGAAACCTTTTGACCTATCAATATATGCCATCTCTGTAGATGTGCATATCTACATTGTGAGCGTATTATTCGGAATACCTTCGATCGTTGATGAGACTAGCCGTCATCCCTTTCAATATGAATGCACCTATGTGCATTGCATACACAAGGGTGGGTCACTATGTGCACCACATCCAAGTGGCAGGTCTAGGTGCTTCACTTGAAGTACGTATAGAGGAAGACTTCTCTCAAGACAAGTTAACTTAAGAGGGTAATATGAAAACTGTATTAATATAGTTAAGTGTCTCTTAATCTATCTTTGTAAATGTTGACTTAACTATAAACTAATACTAAACATGTAAATGAATTCTTATCTATCTTATCTTGTAACTCTCTTTGATTACTTCCGCAGCTGATTAGTCTGTGGAATAAATAGACATAATGGCCTATACCTATTTATGGATAAGAATTCAGGATATTACTATATAAAGTAATATTCTCCAGCTATTATCTACCTTTTAGATAATATATTAATTAACAACCTTTAAGTGATAATTTCATGTAACTATACACCCCGTTACAAACACACCCCTCTATATGAAGGAATTTTATATGTAAATCGTCAAAGGGAGGAAAATAGGACAGCCGCATGCGTTGCGCCGCATTAGTCCACTCAACCACTATTTTAGCGACCAGTGTGTGGGCCTACCCGAATGACGCCATACGACGCTTAATATGCCGCCTAAAAAAGCAATTTCTGAGTTTTTCACAGTCAGAGCAATTTAAAGACGCACATTTTTCACTTAACCTTACAAGATGCATTGTGTGAGTATCAAATCTTAAATCTGGTCTGCGCATTCATCCTCTACTGCAATCAAAGACCAAGTCAAAATTATAGATGATACTGCGGCAGCTATGCTATCTAAATAGCGGTTAGAAGAATCTTGTAGACATTCGACATGATCCGGTATGACAAGTCGTACATTAGATTAGACAAGGCGCCAGAGAAATTCCGATTTTGATTACCGCTAAAATTATCAGAGTTTTATGATCGGTTAGTTAGAACGATTTTACTGCTGACAATTGAGATCAGAGGCGTGAAGGATGCACTTCGAGAAAATCGCTTGCTTTTCTATTCTCGCATGTAATAATTGCTAGAGAGCAGTAGTGAGTGACGTCATTGAATGACGTCGCCGAAGAAGCTTCAAGAAGGATCTAGATGGATAGTCTTAGAGGTTCGGGTTTGAGTTGAAGGTGTGAATAATGGGCTCAGGGGATAAGAATTCCTCAAAAAGATGTGGAAGATTGCGTCAGTATGTTTGTGCATAAGGCGGGCACTTCAGCTTAGAAACGGGGGGTTCTTTTCCAACAACCTTGAATATACGTATTGTTAAATTTTCTCTGTGGTGCTCAAGCGCTCGTTTCAAGATGAAGCTTCTTCTGTGCCTTATTGTGGCTCTTGCTTTTGCTGGCTTTACGAACTCGCAATCATATCCTCAAGGATCGAGTCCAGCGGATTGCTCACGTTGCCCTTGCGTTTGCCCAGCTGCGCAAGCTCCATGATGCTGTTTCCAGTAAGAATGAAGGATTTAATAAATAGCAAGATTATGTTACTTTGCGTGGCTAGTATTCGAGAACAAATTAATGGGGCTTATGACTCGAGTTGATCTTGGTCAAGAACACATCAAACTATACAATTTTAACGAAAGTTATGAGTTCTTAGGTTTCTTCAAATCTAGCGTAAATTTGACTTCTGACCGTAAGATAATTACAGTACTACTATGTATGCTATATCCTTTTAGGTAAATTTGCATAGCAATCTACAAGTCGTGAGTCCTATGATTACCACCTTCAATCCAAACCCGATGATTCAATGAATCCCAAAGCATAAAATAACTTCACTTGATCGTAATTTTGAGGGATTCCCTTTCGGTATCGCCAACCCCCCCCCATGTGATGAATATATTCGTCATCTAAAATATTTTTGTTGTTGCCGCCCCCTTCTGTTTTGAATAAAAACGTATCTAAAAACGACTCTAAACGAATAATTGTTGATTTTGCGATATAGCGGAATTATAAAAATGTTTTATGCTGTCATTTCTAAACTGTAGTTTTCAATTTTTTAAAATAGACGATGTGGCAATACCGAATGGTGGTGTGTGGCCATACCGAATCCCTCAAAAATACGTTCAAGTGAAGTTATTTTATGCTTTGGGATTCATTGAATCATCGGGTTTGGATTGAAGGTGCTAACCATAGGACTCACGACTTGTAGATTGCTATGCAAATTTACCTAAAAGGATATAGCATATATAGTAGTACTGTAATTATCTTACGGTCAGGAGAAGTCAAATTTACGCTAGATTTGAAGAAACCTAAGAACTCATAAATCTTGTGAAAATCGTATAGATAATGTGTTCTTGACCAAGATCAACTCGAGTCATAAGCCCCATTAATTTGTTCTCGAATACTAGCCTCGCACAATAACATAATCTTGCTATTTATCAAATCCTTCATTCTTGCTTTTTTATTCTCGCTGATGTGGAGCCGTGGTTGAGCTGCTCTCAGTCAATCGAAATGAGAGCACTGGTCAATAGTCCCTGTTAATATTATTCTACCACTTTATGCATGTAATAATTGCTAAAGAGCAGAAGTTGATTACGGACATGATTACGGCTATTCGAACATTAGTAGATTACGGCCATTAGAGAAAATTAGTTGATCACGGACATGATTACGGCTATTCGAACATTAGTGGATTACGGCCATGAATGGATGGGCCATGACCTTATAGTCCGACGTCAATGGTGTAATGGGGTGTATCGTTACCTGAAATTAACACTTAAAGGTTATAAATTAATTTATCTTTTAAAAGGAAGATAATATTTGGAGGATATTACTTTATATAGTAATATTCAGAAGTCTTATCCATAAATAGGTATAGACCATTATATCTATTTATTCCGCAGACTAATTAGCTGTAGAGGTAATCAAAGAGTTAAAAATATAATAAAGATAAGAATTCAATTGCATGTTTAGTATTAGATTATAATTAAGTTAGCATTTACAAGATAGTTAGATAGACATTTAATTATATTTATACAGTTTTCATTTAACCCTCTTTAAGCTAGTTATCTTAACGAAGAGTCTTCCTCTGCACGTACTAGTGTACGTGAAATAACGTGAGGCACCACTCGCAACTGAAGCAGTGCGAAGTGGACTTGTACTGAAGCAGTTCAAGTCGTAGTGCCCCGTTACAAATGGAGTGACGCCATTAAATGACGTCACCGAAGAAGCTTCTAGAAGGATCTAGAAGGATAGTCTTGAAGGTTCGGGATTGAGTTGAGGGTGTGAATTATGGGCTCAGTGTAACGGGGCACTACGACTTGTACTGCTTCAGTACAAGTCCACTAAGGCATCACTCGCAACTGAAGCAGTCCTTCGCATTGCTTCAGTTGCGAGTGGTGCCTTTCGTCACTTCACGTACACTAGTACGTGCAGAGGAAGACTTCTCTTTAAGACAACAAACTTAAAGAGGGTTAAATGAAAACTATATATATAAAAAAAGTATCTCTTCTTTCTCTCTGTTAATGCTCAGCGTAATATTTCCCTCGTACTCCAACATGGAATACGCACTCTTCGAACGGTCTTCCAACCATTCGATATGGTGAGCCTGCACCGTCTGCTCCAACGAGCGACGCTTGCCGCGCTCCTGGTTAAGTCCCTCCTCCAAATCATGGAGGAAGTGATCTATTTTGTCGATCTACGACATTAGATCCGACACACGTTTCGGATCTAATTTTCACCCCTCCACCACAACCA
>NC_090617.1:3028189-3035133 GCF_004359215.1 Bremia lactucae
CAGCCGATTGCGAAATCGCTGGCGTCACAGACCACATGGAATGGTCTGTCTTGATCTGCAATCGCCAAGATGGGCGATTGCATCAAGCTTTGCTTGATACCTTCAAACGAACGCTGACAATCAGCGTTCCATAACCATTTCTCGTCTTTTTTCAAGAGACGAGAGATATGAACTGTCATCTCGGCATAATTGCGAGAGTACTTGTGCAAGTACGCCGCTAAACCAAGGAACTTTCTAAGTCCCTTGATATCGACTGGAACTGGCCAGTCGGTAATTGCCTTGATCTTTCGGGATCAGGGCGCACGCCGTGTTTTCCGACGATGCACACAAGAAGTTGTATTTCGCTTGCAGCGAATATGCACTTCTTGAGATTTGCGTACAACTTATGCTCGCATAAGCGTAAGAGCCTGACGAACGTGAGTTTTATGAATTTCCACGTCCGTCTTCTTGTCCATGGCCCGGCTATGGACGAATACATCGTCAAAAAAACTTGTTGCGAGTTCTCGCACTGGTCTCAACAGATTCCGGAGAGGGAGCCTTAGAAACGGCTACCACATCCAAGGAAGGCAGCAGGCGCGTAAATTACCCAATCCTGATACAGGGAGGTAGTGACAATAAATAACAATGCTCTGGCTGCATATTTGTCACGCATCTGTTGAATGTTGCAGGGGCGTTACTAAACCCCTGAGGCATCACTAGCCATTCCCAGAGCATACCACTGGGAGTGCTCACTGCTGTGTACGAGATGTCATGTTCACGCATAAGGATTTGATTGAACCCATCTATTAGATACCTAGATGAAAAGATCGTACTCGTAGACATACCATCTATGATTACATATTTTTTAGGTATCGGCGTTTCAGCCGGTACCGTTGCAGCATTCAGTTTGTTGAATGCGTGCACTATCCGCCACGCTCCTGTGGCCTTTCACACAAAGAAGGTTGGAGATCTATATGGGGAGGTTGATTCCCTTACATGGCCCGCTTTTACTCGATCGGTAAAGAATTAATCGATCGCAAGCACTTGTTCACGAGGCAGTGGCCACTGCTTCATGACACAGTACTTCGAGCCCGGTTTGAGCTCGATCCCATGTCGAGTGCCTTTATCATTAGGCAACTCGTAAAAACTGCTTCAAAGAATACTTCCTTGAATTCCATTAAATCCCTGTAAAAAGGAACTGTTTTTAATGACTCTCCGGATTGAGTTGTATCTCTCTCAATCCGAGTCTTCACATCGAAAACACTTTCGTCCATCAATGATCTGCTGAGAACCCGTTCGTTCTCTGCAAAAATTACCGTTGACCGAATTTCGGTTATGTATTTGTTTTCTGTGACGAGTACTCAGACCTGCTTGATTTTTACCACCATGCAGATCTCTCAAGAACCTCTTAGGCTCTAAGGTTGGTAATTGAGTTATCTCCGAAGTTAATTTCAAAGGCATACATATCAAGAGTATAAGTGCCTACTTTTGAACCGTTATTAACCAAGACATTTAATATCTCGAGCTCTTACTGGGATTTATCCACAGGCTGCCAAGGGATTAATCCCTCGGGATCTTGAAGTCTAGCCACTTCAGCATTAACTATTTGAGAAGATTACTCTTCAAGTACGTGGAGACTTATTTTCTCAACGTCTTCCGAGTGTGATTGCGCTATCACAGTCGAGTCCTCTACGGTCAAGTCTATACTCGACCTAGGATCATCGTGTTGTCCTTTTGAAGCAACCCGCCAGGCGTACATTCATGTCTCAATCCACTCGGCTTCTTCGAGTGGTGGACCTACGGCGCTGCCTTTGCATTAGCACAGCCGCCGGCAGCTGAATTCATAAGGTGATTCGTAATCACACTGTGATCTTGTGCAGTCGTACTAACGACCGTACCACAAGTGAGGCCATCACGCTTACTCGTAGAACACCCACACGCTTGTGGACGCTCCAAGACGTTCATCAGATCACTATCTGATGAACAAGTGGCAGGCATCTTTACGGATCAATGCTGCCAGCTGATCCTTGGCTCATATTTTCTGAGCCAAGGTAAACCTAGCATGGCATCGAATTTGTGATCCAAAATCAGTATGATAAAATTATCATCGAGCAGGCGCTACTGTCCGTGAAAATCTGAAACTGATGACCATAAAGGTAATGAACGTCATTTGTCTAACCCCGCTTTGATCGCAAATAGCTCCTTTACATGAGCAGGCCAATTAATTACATGGACTCCAAGCTTCTTTGAACAAAATGCTATTGGATGGTCTTGTCCATTGAGAAAATGTGATAAATCACCTCCCACGCACGACCCTGATGCATCCGTAGTGAGAACAATCGGGCGGGAATAGTTGGGCAAAGTCAGCACAGGTGCGGCTTGTAAGGCAGACTTCAGCTTTACGAAGAAATCACCTTGTTCTGCATTCCAGACCCATGGAGAATCTTTCTTATCGAGATGGCTTAACGGCAGAACTATGTGTGCAAGATGATGAATAAAGTGGCGATAATAACCAGCAAGACTAAGAAAACTTTGCAATTCCTTTACGGAGGTAGGTGGTGGCCGCTTAGCGATTGCTTCCGTCTTCGTATTATCAACGGATAATCCTTTGTTAGAAACAGTGTGCCCCAAAAAGCTGACCTCTTGACGCGCAAACTTGCACTTGCCAACGTGAGCGAATAGAGTTTCCTTGCGTAATACGTCGAACACGATAGCAAGATGGCCAAGATGTTCGTCATAAGAGACGGAAAATATGCATATATCATCCTAATATACCACAACGAATGGGAACTTACCAAAAAGTACACGCATCAAGCGCGACCAAATGCCAGGCATTCCAGCAAGACCGATCGGAGCAACGCACCACTGATACGTCTCATTTGATGTACGAAACGCAGTGTACTTCTTGCTATCCGGATGGATACGCATCTGATGGTACCCCTGAGCTAAGTCAATGACTGTGAAATAGCTCATACCTTGCATCTTATCAAATAATTCATCGAGTCGCGGCAAAAGTATTTTAGGGACGACTGACTTTGAATTGACGTAACGAAATTCAATCATCCAACGGAGCAAAATGTTTGCGTTTCCGGATCGAATCCATTCCGGCCGAGATACAGTCGTACCGGTTTTCGGGTCCTTTTTAGGAATGCCGAAGATGTTTAATACCCAAGGCGAGTCTGAAAGCTCGATCCATCCGCGTGAAAGGTTCTCATCGACAAACTTCTGTAAAGCATTTTGTTTAACTTGTGAAATTCGAAACGGCGGACGATTACTCGGTTGCGCACCGGGTTGCATATTGATTTCACATTAAATTGACCGATGAGGAGGCAATGAATGAGATATTTGCGACTCCTCTCTTCACCTTCTCTTTGGTGGTATCAGTTTCGTTGAAACGAGTGACTTGAATTGCCACTTCAGACGTGACGCGTTGCAGCAACCGCGGCTTCACCACATTGCATGTGGCGCCAGAGTCGAGCATTATATTTACAGCACGATCGCAAAGATGACCATTTTGACGACCAAATCTTTTTCTGTGAAGGAAGCAGAGTCAGCTTCAGTTAGTGTGGTGATAGTTTCATTTGACACAGTTGCGATGGTTTCTACTTCGACTGACTCATTCTAAAAATAGTTGACGTTTGCATGATTGCGACAATATCCGTTGCCGCGACTATTTTGCTGGTTCCTGCGCTTGTCGCACTGCTGAATCGTGTGCCCCAGTTCTTTGCAATATGCACACTTTGGTTTACTTGGACGTCGGTTATGGACGCGAGAAGACCTATGAAATGGCCGAGCATTGTCAATTTCCATCAGCTCTGGCTCATTGTTTAATTCTCTGGCCACATTTGGTGGACCAGGACGAGGGGTTGAAGCGGTGTGGAGATAACAACCAACCGAATATGCGCGCTCAAAGTCGAGCACCACATTAATAGCCCCCGACAGTGTGTTTGCCCGTTGGTATTGAACTATTTCTTGCGTTCTTGTTCTTAACCCTTGTTGAAAATAGAAAATTTGGTCTATTTCAGTCATGTCCTCAACTTGCGAAATAATGGGTCGTAATTTCGCAATGTAGTTTATTAAGACTTTGCAATTGGCTTGTCTCAGCCGATGCAGGTCGTCTCGAAGACGTTGTTGTAGATCCGCAGTAACAAATTCTTTTCCACTGCTAGAAAAAATTCGTCGACTGAGTGAATTTCTGATTGATGCAGCAAGAACCATTGTGCTGCTGGTCCTCGCAATGAGCTTTCTAGTACGGCAAGTACTTGAGAAAGCCATTGCGTCCTCTCTCCACTTCGTACCACGCGCAATACAATATTGCTGTATTTGCGCGTAATAAAGTCGAACTAATTCTTCACTCCTCCCGCTACACGCCGGTATTCTTAGCCTGTCCACCTAAAGCCCACCTTCTTTTTGTGAATTAGCCAATGATTTGATTAACTCTTGTTGTTGCTGTAGCATATGCATCACTTGCTGCATTAGCTCGGCGTTTGAGGGTTGGCCCATAACGGAAGAAGGATGTGTTCAATACTTTTAAAAGACTTGGTTGTTTAGTTTATCTAAGTCTCTTAAGTTACACCGAAATCCATAAAGATGGTGCATTCGGCTTCTTCCAAAAGTGCGTCAACTTCGTGTAGCAGAGCTGATACGGTGGACCCTTGCTTGGGCAGGCAGGCTTTCTCATTGGTGAGCTGCTTTGCTAAGATCTTTGCAATGCGCCGAGTCTTTTGTAAGACGCAAGCAGATCGTTAGCAGTCTTTGCAGACTTCTCACCGTACTCAAAGAGGAAAGCCTTACTGCAGTCGAATGGAATCTTAGTATTAGCCTTTCTCTTCTTGCTCACAGAACTCAACGACTTTCTTTAGCCCTTAGGCATAATGCGTTAGAGATTCAATCTTATCCCAGATCGATTAACTGTTTCACCGAGTTAAGCCGGACCCAGCCTCACACAGACTAAGAGACTATATCTGCCAGGCAGACGCTTAGTTTTACAGTGGATACTGAAAGCCACACACTCAAAATTGCTACGCAGCGCTTCCAAAGGAATGGAGCAGTTGACTGCGAGCGGAAATTCCCACGCTACAAGCAGTACGTTACTGGCTGCGAGCGGAATCTCTCACGCTACAAGCAGTACCGGGCAATCTAACATACTGCGTCCAACGAAGCGCGAACGGCGAAGAAGCGAACGAATGGCGAAGAAGCGAGCGGACGGCGAAGAAGCGAGCGGACGGCGAAGAAGCGAGCGGACGGCGATGAAGCGAGCGGAAGACCAACAAGTGCTACCACTTGTCAGAAATGAGGGTAAATTACGACTAAATTAAAATAATTTTTACTAACCGATACTTTTAGTATACTCCTTAAGGTATCGCCTATCCAAAATCTAATTCTTACTGAGTATCATCTCTCCTAATTGCGCAAACCTTTTAACTTGTTTTTATTATGGCGCATATGCTAATTGAATTAAAGAAAATGAATGGTTTGAAAGGAAAATCGAAATGAGTGGTCAAGGGCTCAGCGAGTTGACTGGTCCTAACAATTGCTCACGTTGCCCTTGCATTTGCCCGCCTGCGCAAGCTCCATGAAGCTGTTTCCAGGGAGCGATTTTCTCGAAATATATCCTTCACGCCTCTGATCTCAATTGTCAGCAGTAAATCGTTCTAACTAACCGATCATAAAACTTTCTGATAATTTTAGCGGTAATCAAAATCGGAAGTTCTCTGGCGCCTTGTCTAATCTAATGTACGACTTGTCATACCGGATCATGTCGAATGTCAACAAGATTCTTCAAACAGCTATTTAGATAGCATAGCTGCCGCAGTATCCTCAATAATTTTGACTTGGTCTTTGATTGCAGTAGAGGATGAATGCGCAGACCAGATTTAAGATTTGATACTCACACAATGCATCTTGTCAGGTTAAGTGAAAAATGTGCGTCTTTAAATTGCACTGACTGTGAAAAACTCAAAAGCAGGATGGACACTCGCAAAAGTAAAACATGCTTCACTGTAAACTTACTATCAAAAAATGCAAGGGATACTTAGAAAAATGCTGGGACAAGCCGCTTGGAGCAATAGCGGGAGCATACAAGAAAACAGATCGATACCCCGTCTCTGTCCACGCAAATACTGCATGATCCTAAAATATGGTGCTCCAAAGGCGCAAGGCATGCCTTTTTGTAACGGGCTAAAGCTGTCCTAATGTTACACAGTCCCCGTTAAGTACACTTGGTGTACTTAAGGGAAGGGCAATTACTAAATTAAAGTAACTAGACCCAGCACTCGGGTGTGGTGCACATTTGTGGCCAACCCTTGTGTATGTGATGCACGTGGGTGCATTCACATTAGGAGAGATGACGCCAAGCGTCATCCGTTACGCGAGTTATCGAGAAAGATACGCTCGCAATACATATTAAGTGTTATCTATAGAGATGACATTTTGATTGGTTAAAATAGGTATTTATATTTAATACAAATAAATATAAATTAGTCTGAAAACTACTTCCTGCTTAGTAAGTGCGCACGAGGAGCCGGATTACCGCTCCCGTGACGACACTTAACCAGAGTACTTAGTGCGTTGGGTGAGGTCGTTAACGCGCCCGCCACAACTCTTTCACTGCACGCAAGAGAAGCAGGTTTAACCGCTTCCTCGCTGTGCTAGGGTGTGTGCCTAAGTAGAGCGTGGCTACATTACGACGTGCCCGCCTACACTTGGTAGCACTTGAAATCCTTCCCACGACCCGCATCTCTGCGAGTGTACGTGAGGATGAGCCTTACTATTGATTGGGCTCATTTTCCCCATCTCTCCGAACATCATCGGGAGGTGGCAGGGCTAATGGCGCAGGGACTTGGTGAACAAGCCCTGGCCAGGCTCTTGGGTAGTCCTCCTGAGCAACATGTTGCTCAGTTGGAGCAGTCTGAAGCATTCGTGCTCGGACAGCGGAGGGCCGCGTCCGAGGCACAGAGCCATGC
>NC_090617.1:3036822-3043584 GCF_004359215.1 Bremia lactucae
CAACGACGCGAGTGATGTCGATGTCGAAGAAAACGACATCGAAAATGAGAGTGATCTCATGGCAGTACGCACTAAGCGTACTGAAAATGACAAAACAAATGAGTTAGCAGAAGAGTTTCTGCTAACTCGAGAATCAATTATCCGTTTCGTTCAGGATTCCATTGCTAACGCAGTGGACCGACAGAAACGGAATGCAGACAAACATGGAAGAGCAAATGTTCATTCATTTAATATTAATGATCTAGTGCTACTCTCTACGGTAAACTTACCTAAGCGATTAGTCACTAATGTGGGTAACAGTAAGCTACTACCCAAGTTCATTGGGCCTTTCCGTGTACTGCATCGCAGAGGCAATGCGTACACAATAGAATTGCCACGTAGGATGCGTTCGCATCCTACGTTTTGCGTTGGTCGGCTCCAACCGTACCATCAGTACGCGGCTTCTTCCGAGGACGGATGTGACCACCCTTTTCAAGAATCCCTAAAAGATTCTTGAGATCGTGAACCAGATTATTTATTGAATCTGGAATTTCTCATGCCGGTTCCGAGTTTCCTATAAACTGCAATGAGCTGATGACAGCTCATCACGAAGAGCGTGATATTTCCGTTCGTACTCCAACATGGAGTACGCACTCTTCGAACGGTCTTACAACCGCTCGATATGGTGAGCTTGCACCGTCTCCTCCAACGAGCGACGCTTGCCACGCTTGTGGTCAAGTCCCTCCTCCAAATCATGGAGGAAGCGATCGATTTTTTCGATCTTCGACTCTAGATCCGACACACAGTCCAAATCTAATTTTCACTCCTCCACCACAACCGTTGGTGGATTCCCACGGGGGTCAACGTTTCCCTGTAAAATCGTATCCAGAACCACCGTGATGTGAAATGGAAGCGAACGAGTTATCTTGTTCGCTGGCGCGGTTATCCACCTTCACATGACAGCTGAGAGCCTCGTTCCCAGCTGGATGCTGACGTTGAGGGCCTCGTCCGTCAGTATGACGATACCCATCCGATAGATCAGAAGGTCCATCGCTAAACACGCGCCACTGGCGCATGTAAATCAATTGCAAAACGTCAATCGCATCCCGCATCTCAATAGAGATGCGAGCCCTTTCCCAGGGCGGAGAAAGGGAATAGACATCCTCTTTAACCCTCTTCAAAATGTCAACACACACGGACAGGGATCACCCCACGTGAGGCATGGAAGCCCAGCCTCACGTGACAACCGATGCGATGTATATTTTGCACCGGTTAGAGTTCGTTTCTTAAATCTAACGCGATTCGCGTTAAGGTTTTGAAGTCAGGCTTCGCGTCCAATGTCTTTGAGATTGCGAATGAACGCACTCCAGGTATGCAGAAGCGAGACTTATCTCGCTTATTATTGCCACTAAACCATCGATGATTAAGAAAAGCATCGAGATAGAAATCTTCCTCAGCGCGAAACTTCTTCGCACTGGGATCAAGGCCATGTAGCTTTGTCGCAATAAATAAAGGATATTTATTGTGAGGAGTAGTTTTTCTCCAGACAAGCTATTATTAAGCCGTTCTGGCAAAAGCCACGGCTTCTTTTCAGGGGTGAGATGATACATTTTATTGTCTTCACTCCCCTTAGTGGTACCCACTGAAGCAGGGGTACCACAAGAACTTTCTTACGATGGCTTACGCCATCGTCATCACCTTGCACAGAAACACGTGCAGGTGACCGTATGGGAGATCGAACAGGCGATGAGGGATCATCCTCATCGTCGGATCCAAATAGGCTATTTTCTCGTCTATCAGAATGAGCCCTCTCATTCGAAGCTCATAGTCAGCCGCCTGGCGTCTATCACGCGACTGTTCCATTCTTCCCGAGTCGGCCATTTCGTCCGACTCGCATTCGAGTCGACCTCCAAAGAGGGGTCGTATTCACCACGTGCACCCGCAACATCTAGCGTTGCGCGAGAAGAGGGTACTACGGCAGACGGAACGTCTGCCGCAAGAGACAATAGTGCGTCACGCGCGGCTGCATGAACCGCAGCCGAAGGCTCCGCACCACAAGCACCCCGCATGGATTTATTCTTCTTGTGATGAAATTTAAAATGATGGTTCTGACCAATCAACATCATGTTTAAATTAAGCGGTCACATAGTGACCACTCCATCCAATGACAGTCAAATTGATTGTCGTTTAAGGGTGGGGTGGTGTAACGGGGTGTATCGTTACATGAAATCAACACCGAAAGGTTGTTAGCTAATATATTATCTAAAAGGTAGATAATATTTGAAGAATATTACTTTATATAGTAATGTTCAGAAATACTATCCATAAATAGGTATAGGCCATTATATCTTTTTATTTCGCAGACTAATCAGCTGTAAATGTAAACAAAAAGAGAGAGAAATAAGATTTCAATTGCATTTTAAGTATTAGTTCATAATTAAGTTAGCATTAACAGATAGAAAGAAGAGAAACTTAATTAAATATATACAGTTTTTCATTTAACCCTCTCTAAGGTAGTTGTCTTAAGGAGTAGTCTTCCTCTGCATGTACTAGTGCACGTGAAGCAACGTAAGGCATCACTCGCAACTAAAACAGTGCGAAGTGAACTCGTTCTAAAGCAGCACAAATCGTAGTGCCCCGTTACAGCATGGAGGTCTTACTTTATGTTAAAGACATTAACATCACTTCCCATTCTTCGCTGTGCTTAAGACACTGTTATAGACCGGAACAGTGCGTGTGGTATATACTCCTTGTTTCTTTACTCAAATATTTTGAGGAATAAAACAATTGTAACGGGCTAAAGTTGCCCTGTGTTACACAATCCCCGTTATGTAAACTTTGTGTACTTAAGGTGATGGTTTATTACTTAAGTAAAGTAATTAGACCCACTTTTGTGGATGTGATGTCCCTGAGGGCATTCTCATTAGCGGGGGTGACGGATAGCGTCATCCGTTACGCGAAGTATCTCGAAAGATACGCTTCCAATAGAATGTATGTCTATCTAGAAAATATAATTTTAGGATTTGGTCAAAAAAAAGTACGAACTTATATTTAATACGGTTCAATATAAATCAGTCTAAAAAAATTCCAGTTGGATTACCGCTCCCATGATGGCACTTAGTTTCGACTTAAAGAGCGTTGGGCGAGGTCGCTTAGGCGCCCACCACCTACCTCACTGCACGTGAGACAAAATGGTAAAACCGCTTCCTTGCTGTACTAGCGTGTGTGCTTAAGTAGATCGTGGCAGCATTAAGACGTGCTCGTCCACACTTGGTAGCACTTACACGACCCATATTATGAGCGTGTACGTGATGATGAGCCTCAATATCGATTGGGCTCATTTTTCGCATCTTTCCAAACATCATGGTGGCAGAGTACTTGGCGCAGAACTAGGTAAACATGCCCTGACCAGGCTCTTGAGTAGATCTCCTGAGCAACACGTTGCTCAGTTGGAGAAGTTTGAGGTGTTCGTGTTTGGACAGCGAAAGGTCGCGTCCGAGGCACAGAGCCATGCTGCTGCGGAGTCCGTCACTCAGACTCAGGATGAGCTGAAGCGTGAGCAGGCTCGGAGCGAGGCATATAATAGGACTATTGGCATTCTCACCGCCCGGCCGCATCAGCCGAGACCCATTCGGATGGACCCGACCAAGTTGATGGAACAGCAGCGCACACGAATGTCTACTGGCTTTTAGCCGAGGGCAATGTGATGTGGTGCAGCTCATCGAGAACGACAGCCGGATGGTGTCGTTTGCCATGTCGCATCTGCGCGGTAAGGCCTCAGAGTTAGCTTACTCGTCGCTAATGGCGGACGTTGAGGCTTTTATAACATGTGTGATTTTTAAGAAAAAGATTCGCTCCATGTATCAGCCGCCAGACTCGAGGTGTTGCTTCAAGCAAGCCTCTTTGGGGCGCGACAAGCGAAGCTATATCTGCAAGAGTATGTGCAAGAGATGCGCTCGCTGTTGGCCTCCATTACCGTAGGACTGGTTCCGGAGCACATTAAGGTGCCCACGTTTACGACTACAGCATGGCCTACGACAGGCCCTTTTCAGAAAGGTGCCGCCGACGATGAAAGAGGCAATCCGAATTGCCTTACTTGAGGACAAACCCTACAACAGAGCCTCGGCGACAGCTTGGCATAAGCCGTCGACCGAGAGGACAGATGCCACTCCCATGGAGTTAGGCAATGCAGACATTGTCTGCTATAAAATGTGGCAAGTGCGACCATATAGTGGCTCGCTGCTATGCCAAAGTCCCTGCTGGGGCAGAAACGCCCAGCAAGAGGACTCCCTTCTCAAAGGGCGATGACAAGAACCAGCGTGCGAGACGCATGAGTTCTGCATCGAACAATGATGGGTCGGGAAATGTAGGAGCGCAGTAGGTGCGAAGTGCCCTACTGTCGCGGACTCTGAAGCTAGTCCAAAGTATAAAACTGTCAAACAAATGGGTAGCATAGTCCCTGAGGTACCTAAATTTCGGGCCTCAATTCTGCTGGTCTTTAGCGCTCGAGTAGGAGGTTATGACCAGGTGATGACCTTTCTCGTGGTTTCGGGTACATCACAAAATTTTGTTAAATTCGCGGCTCTAAAAGTGAGACCGGCGATGTTTTGAGTCGCTTTGCCAGGATGGCAAGCGAGAATAGGCAACTGTTCGTTCAGCGAATGGCGCTTTCGTAAAATGTCTGAGGGAGTTTAAGTTGAATTGGCCTTCCGTTTTCACGGTGCTAGGCATGGAGAGTCCGTATGACCTCATCCTAGGCATTATTTAATTAAAGAAGAGGAATTAAAACCTTAAAAACAACCCCGTAAACCGGCTTATAACTTATATTAATAAAAATTAAAGGTTGAACAAGTGTTAAAAAAAATAAAAAAGATTATAATTATTTTTTTAGGGGTAAAAGGTTTTTTAGATAAAATCGCTGTAAACAAAACTTCAATAGTTGAAAATAATTGGTTAAATTTTAATAAAAATAATCATTTAAATATTTTAGAAGAAATTTTATCGAAAAAAGAAATTTCTAAAGAATTATTCCTACCATCATTATACTAAAAAAAACTTACATTACTATTAATATTCGGAAGATAGCATAGTCTGGCTAATGCGTCTGTTTTGGGAACAGAAGATCAAAGGTTCAAATCCTTTTATTCCGTTCCAAAACAGACGCATATATTTTAAAAAGTTTATCTTATGGACTAATTTTTATATTAGTGGGTATATTATTTAGGATAGGCGCGGCTCCATTTCATTTTTGGTTACCAGATGCATGCCATGGTTGGCAAAACACCAACCATCGTTAGACTGGCGTTGCTCTTGATCTTTCAATCTGCCAAGGAGATAATATAACTTCCGGAGATGTCGTGGGATCTGTTCCTTACCGAATTAAGGGAAGGAAAGATCGACAAAATATTCACACCAGTTCCAGAAGAGAGTCTAGTGGACTGTTGCTCGTTGTCTACAATTGACGAGAGCGTCCTAGAAACGGACAAAAATAAACGTCTCGCTGCTCAAGGCTGGGATGCCTTGATAAACCGTCCGTTCTTTGAGGCTCTGTGGAAACATCGCGATGTGTTCCCAGAAGAAGGGCCGAGCCGCCTACCAGCAGATAGTGGCATCGGGCACGAAATTGACCTCGAACCTGGCACCACGTATTGTGTGACCAGGCAATGGCCATTGCGACTTGCTCTCACGCACATGTCCCGCGAGCCAAGGCGGGACAAGTGCGTGAGAGCAAGTTGCCACACATGATGTACGAGCATACCCAGACAAGGTAAAATTGGTAAAGGAATGGCCAATCTCACGACATGTGAAGGATTTGCGCCAATTCCCAGAGCGCTAATTACTTGCATAAGTATAGCAAGAATTATGCTGAGATTTCCAGTGCTCGCTAATTTCTTGCATAAGTATATCAAGAATTATGCTGATTATCTGATCTCCTTTTAAAAAGATGCAGTATGGTATTGGTTGAAAAATCAAGAAGATTCTTTCACATCACTGTAGCAATGTCTTATGCAGGCACCGGTCTTGGAAAGCCAGACGCAGATGCGCTCTTTAGCGTCGTCTGCGATGCAAGTATTTTTGCAATTGGCAGCACGCTCATGTATAAGGATGACGACAGCGTTGTACGTGTCATCTCGTATCAGAACCAGCTTTTGAAAGCCGCGGAACTGAATTACCTGTGCATGACAAAGAGCTACTTTCAATAAAGTATGCTCTTGTGAAATTTCGAGTGCACCTATTGGGCACCGAACCATTTTTAGTTTATACTGATCACGCATTACTGCGGACCGCTACAAAACGCACCGCACCTCTCGCCTAGAACGGCAAGATGGGCTGCATTCTTCTCTGAATTTAATTTCAAAGTTGAATACAAGCCGGGGAAGTCAAATGTATTCGCTGACGCTATATCGCGCAGACCAGACTTCGAGGTTAGACACCAGCAAAGTGTGTCTAGTGCTAAAGCACAATTTCAGCCGTCGACGTTGGCAGCCATGAAGGCATACCACGTGACGAGCTCATTGGTCTCTGAGATAAAAGAGAGCTACAGTCAAGACGACCACTATCGCCTGCTTTTGGATCACTTCGGTGGACGAAAGGTTTCCCTTCCGTCGCACCTGAAAGCTAAGCTCAATCGTTTTAGCTACAGCGATGGCCTGTTATGGCATCAGCTGTCACCTTGTGATCCCTTGAGAATCTATGTGCCTCATGACACAGATCTCAAGCTGATGATCCTTCACGAGCACCATGATGCGCCATCTAGTGGGCATCTGGGCCGTGAAAAGACAT
>NC_090617.1:3043684-3047845 GCF_004359215.1 Bremia lactucae
AAAAGACCTTTTTTGTAGAAGGGTGAAGGTTTATTACCAGCTCACAACCCGAGCTTTTGAAATCTGCAACGGTCGAATAGATAACCTATAAGCATTCACTTGTAATCAAATCAATGCATAGAATCCGTACCGCTTTTGCTGCTGCTCGGCCAACTTTGCCAGCGTCTTTTCAACGATCTCGTCGTCGTGGTAGTACATGAGTGCATCCTGAAAGGCTTGCACGTTTACTTTATACTCCTTGCAAATTTCTTCTGTCTTCTTACTAGATACCTCAATATACTGCTGTGAGAGCTGCAGACGGAACTCAGCATCCGCTAGCTGCTGCTTCCGTAGGGACGTGACAATCTTTTCCATCTCCACCGTCAGCGATGGAATTAGTTCCTCCATTATGCGCAGTACCGTTGTCACTTCTATCGCGGGTTTTTCTTTTGGCACAGCCTACAACAGCGAGCCTAAATGTTGCTACATTTGTTTAAACATCACAGCGACTTACTGCTAATTGAGCTCCAGGAAGCAGTGGCTCACGCGAGCCCGTGACCTTCCAGCGCAGCCTTCCCAGCTTACGCACAAAATCGTCAATGGTTTCTGCTTCGTCAACTGAGATCTTGCTATTGGACCCTCTACCGGGTAGCGTTCCCGCAATAAGCTGTTGCATGGCCTCCCGAACTTGCTCCTGAGTGACGTAATTGTTGCGAAAGACGGCATCCTGGACTTTACGTAGTGTCGATTCAAACGCGATGCTCATATTAAGCGCACGCTGTTCAGGTGACGATACGACTTTGCCGTCGTTGGCTTGCTTTTCCATCTCGATAGTCTTCTCCAGGTCTTCTAACATGCGCGCGGCAAATACGCTCATATTCTGGTCAATCTGCTCGTACAGCCGCAGCAACATGGTGACATTCTGGATTGGGTTACTACCGCTACGCTCGATAACATCCTTCTTTTGCTCGCTTTGAGCTTCGTTTGTAAGAGCGACAGCGACCGCCAAGGCTCCACTCATTGCCACTGCTGCATTCCCACACTTCGCAGTGTTCCCGGGGACCAATTTGTAGCAGGAAAACGCAGTGGCCTGAGTCGATACGGTTTGAAGATTAAAACTGTCCACTGTATGACTACTAAGCGGCTGGAAGAGTCGCAGTGTGCGCCGCAACGTGGCGAATATCTTGCTTTCTCTCATATCGAACTACTTATTGACATGCATGGAGTATACTCTGGATGTATACAAAACAACTCTATCCGGCTTTATACGGACGCGCCACTCAGGGTTTACACTCCACACGACTATGAGCGCTTTCTTGCTACGCACGGAGCCCGTGACCGAGGTGAAACTGCACCCTGTGGTGGTGCTGCAAGCACTCGACCGTTCGCTACGGCGAGCTAAGGGCCAGGAGCGTGTCATTGGCACGCTCTTGGGCCGCGTCGAGGGCGGCGTCGCCGAGATTACAGACTCGTTTGCCGTACCTCACTTGGAGAATGGCGACGAAGTAGCCGTTGGCCGCGATTTCCATACGCACATGTACGAGCTGCATCAGCGCGTGAACGAGAGTGAAGTCGTGGTCGGATGGTATGCGGCGGGACCGGGCCACGTGGACGACCACTCGGCGTTAATTCACCAATTCTACAGCTCGGTCTGTGAGCTGCCGATTCACTTAGTGCTCGACACGACGCTCTCGAAAGATCAATTAAACGTCTCCGCCTACGTATCTTCTCCGCTCGAAATTGCCCATACGGCATCGGTGCACCAGTTTAAACAGATCCCAGTGACGCAGAAGGTATCGGAACCCGAGGCCATTGCGTGTACGTTGGGTTTGTTCGCACTTGTAGATTGCTTGAGATGAATTAATGATTTGTTCTATGGTCAAGTGAGTGTGATGAATCCAAAAAGTGAAGAGACGCAAGCCGTGGCATTGCCAAAGGAACTTGAGGCATTAGAAGAGTCGATGGAACAGCTTTACGAGTGCATTGACTCAGCGAGCTCATTTGTAGACGACGTGGTCGCAGGGAAGCATCCCGCAGACGCCAAACTTGGGCGTGAGATAGCAGATGCTCTGGCGACGATCCCAATTTTGCGTGAGGAACAATTTGATCAGCTTTTCAACACGGGATTGCAAGACCTGCTCATGGTGTCGTACCTGTCTGGACTTACACAAGCACAATTATCGATGGCCGAGAAGCTCATCAATACCTAATTCGTCGATGCTCGGACTGTCTCTTAGGTGGTAGTTTTAAGTAGTATGCACGTTAATCAGACCGCTGCATATAAAAGTTGTCTTCACTTTACAAATCTGTCGCGTTAAGGACGGTTTATTAACCCAAAGACTGAAGCTATGCACTATTTTTGAGAGTCTCATAAAGTTGTAGGGAAGTCGCTAGCCGCTATATGCCCGTACGGAAGTAGGTTTCGCCAGATTCATTGCGATCTCAGCGTCCGATCGCTTAAGCAAAAGATAAGATTAACTGCTTCTGATTATTAAAGAAAGTTCATGTCAGCTTGTTCCATGCCGTATTCAGACGTTTCTTTGGCAATGCGTCGATTACGTTTGAACTTGCTTTTAAACGCTTCATGAGCAAAGAAATTACGAGCTGGCGGATAGCAAGCTGCGATACGTCATTATTAAAGTGCACTGAAACTCTTGCGCGTTCTTTAGCTCGGATACTGTGAATTGTATTAAAGTCATTAAACTCGTAACCTAAAGCAACCATCAATTTAAGGGATGCTGGCTGGACACAACTCTCGCTCTTTGCTCATTACATCTTGTGCAAGTCGACGGTGCAAGCGCGCTCTATCCGACAGTGTGTTTATTAAACGTCTTTAAGTGCTGTAGAAATTACATCAGAATTCTTAAATTAGACACGACAATTCTACCAGCTGTCTGAGGATTCGTGGAAGTCACTTTGCCATGAAGATGGCTCGCACACATATTAATTGAGAACTAATGCCATCGGTTTCAAATTTGGCGTGGTAAGTAATGAAGGGAGCGCAAATGTCAGCGAGTTGCGTGCGTTGTAAGCCGCTGAGTCATCAGTTACGACCTCGGTATGAAAGTGAACGAGATTGCGAATGAGCGACTATGGAAGCTCTTAATGTAACAGGCTAAAGTTGCCCTAATGTTACACAGTCCCCATTAAGTACACTTGGTGTACTTAAGGGGATGGTCAATTACTAAATAATAGTAATTAGACCCAGCACTCGGGTGTGGTGCACATTTGTGACCAACCCTTGTGGATGTGATGCACATGGGTGCATTCACATTAGGAGGGATGACGCCCAGCGTCATTTAGGATGACGGCTAGCGTCATCGGTTACGCGAGGTATCTAGAAAGATACGCGCGCAATACATATTAAGTGTTATCCATAGAGATGACATTTTAATTGGTAAAAAAAGGTATTTATATTTTAATACGATTAATATAAATCAGTCTGAAAACTACTTTCTACTTGGTAAGTGTGCACGAGGAGCCGGATTACCGCTCCCGTGACGTCACTAAACCAGAGTACTTAGTGCGTTGGGTGAGGCCGCTAACGCGCCCACTACAACTACCTCACTGCACACAAGAAAAGCTGGTTTAAACCGCTTCCTCGTTGTGCTAGGGTCTGTGCCTAAGTAGAGCGTGGTCGCATTACGACGTGCCCGCCTACACACCCAGCCACGTAGAATCTGACCAATTAAATTACTTGCTCTTTGCACACACCTAAGTTTGCGATTTCCACCCAGCCAGGTAGAATCTGACCAATCCAATTATGGTGTCATTCTATTGAAACAAAGTTATTACCCCAAAAAAATATGATTGTTTGTTACGTCTGAAACAATAACATACCCCAGCTGTCACGGGGCACCTTTCACTAGTACTGGTAAGTACTCATTAACCTTGCACTGATTATAGTGTAGGTAAGGTGCCTCGAAACTTCACGTACACAAGAGTACAAAGGAAAGCTTCTAAGTAGCTAAGGGTGTAACGGGGTGTATCGTAAAATGAAATTAACACTTAAAGGTTGTTAATTAATATATTATCTAAAAGGTAGAAAATATTTGTAGAATATTACTTTACATGGTAATATTCTAAAAGCTTATCCATTGGTAGATATAAACCATTATATCTACTTTCTCCACGGTCCAGTCAGCGCTGGACGCGCGCAAAGAGAAAGACAGATAAGACTTT
>NC_090617.1:3053838-3077801 GCF_004359215.1 Bremia lactucae
CTTGTTCGTACTCTTCAATACTTCTTCGTAGCTTGAAGCTTGTTCTCCATCACAATCTGCAACAAAGCAATAAAACGAGTCTTCACCTTCAAAATCGTCCAAGTTGAAGTGACCGCGACGTAAGTTGGGAAACTCTTGTTCGTAGCGCACCACACCGCGCTTCTTTCGAATTGGTCGCACCATCCACTCTTCTTCGCCGTCTCTTCCAGGCGTGCTTGATGCTCGAGTGGGAACCTGACCTTGAACACTGGAATCGTTTTGACTACCACGAATCGGATCGCGGCAAGCTCGAAGTGGCGGAGTCCGAAGCCTTTCATCATTTGCTGGAACCTCCACACCATTGTCGTTAAGTGTCGACGTCTCCAAATTTTCATCATCATCAATGATGTTGATAATTCGATCGTCTTCCCTTTTCTTCATTGCCTTCGAAATGGAATGCTCAGCAAATGTCACGCTTCTTGAAATGATGATAGAGCCGTCATCCGCGTTAAGTAGTCGGTACGCCTTGTGATCCTTTGCATAGCCAAGAAAATAACACTTCACGCCCGAATCGTCCAGCATCTTTCGTTTCTCCTTTGTAACATGCGCGTAGCATTGCGAACCAAACAAGCACATGTGTTGGGTGAGGTCGCTTGCGCGCCCACCACAACTACCTCACTGCACGCAAGAGAAGCAGGTTAAACCGCTTCCACGCTGTGCTAGGGTGTGTTAGCGTCATCCGTTACGCGAGGTATCTAGAAAGATACGCTCGCAATACGTATTAAGCGTTGTCTATAGAGATGACATTTTGATTGGTAAAAATAGGTATTTATATTTAATTCTATTAAATATAAATCAGTCTGAAAACTACTTCCTACTTGGTAAGTGCGCACGAGGAGCCGGATAACCGCTCCCGTGACGACACTTAACCAGAGTACTTAGTGCGTTGGGTGAGGTCGCTAACGCGCCCACCACAACTACCTCACTGCACGCAAGAGAAGCTGGTCAAACCGCTTCCTCGCTGTGCTAGGGTGTGTGTCTAAGTAAAGCGTGGCCGCATAACGACGAGCTCGCCTACAGATCCAGCAGTGTCAAAAGAATTTGCAGGTCGTTTGACGAAGGTTGCTCCTCAAAAACAATAATTGTGTGTAAATGCCCCAGTGAGGAGATTAATTTCATCACCAATTAGTGGCAAATAAATTGTTTTTAAAGTCCCTTGTCGATTGCGGGGCGTCAAACAATTTTATTCGACGCAAAAGACCTAGAAGATCGTAGGTTCAATTTCATTGAGCACGATATACCTCTAACGAGGATGTCAGTATCTTTTGCAAAAGGCGCACCTGTAACACTAAAGAAATAAGTGGCATCCAATACACGTTTAAGGGTAAACAGTACGATGATGAATTCATCGTACTGGATTTGAATAGTAAATTTGATGTCGTCCATGGATTACCATGGCTCAGAAAGTAAGAGCCATGCATAAGCTGGTAGCATCAAGCCGTGTCGATGCCTGCCTCTCGTTCATCAGGAGGTCATCTGATAACCGTCTTGGAGCGTCCACAAGCGTTTGTGAATGTTCTACGAGAGAGTGCGATGGTCTCATTTGTGGCTCGGTTGTTTGCATGACTGCACAAGACCTCAGTGTGACAATCCATCGTCAAAGTTCGATCACTCAAATAAATTAAGTGGTACGAAACAAGGATGCTTGCTATAAAGCAGCACCCAAGAAAATTTAAACGCCTGTCTGTAAGAGAAAGTGCGAAAGCCCTGCATCTAATGGAGAGTCGATTGTAGAGGATCCCGCTGTGGTAGCGCAACCACAGCTGGAGGCAGTTAGGAAGGATACTTCCCAAATAAAATCTGTGGGAACAAGTCCCAGAAACCTGTGGTCGGAGGCTCCCAGGTACTTTTGTAAATAAGTTCCAAAAAAATGGGACAATAAATGTCTAAGGAAACAATGGATCAAGTGTAGGCGCTTCTACAATTGATTTAATAGCGTCTCAGAAGTTAGCTTCATAGATAATTCAATTGTCACGCTAGAACCGAAGCTGTTCTTGTGTGTTCTGCGTAACTACAAAGTCAAGCTGATCTGCGTACTTGTCACAGATGACAAGTACGCGGCCGATATCCGGTCGACAATTGTATCTCCTGGGCTTAGTAATGCACCTGCAATATTCAACAAATGTGCAACCAATCTGTTGAGATCGGTCCGAGATTTCGCACCGAGTTATTGTGACGACGTCTTCGCTCATAGCAGAGCCATGACCAAAAAGCCGGACGTCAAAGTACATCGTATCCACGCCCGAAAAGTTCTTACACTCATGCGTTCTTTGCAAA
Organism: Bremia lactucae; assembly: GCF_004359215.1. Lineage (NCBI taxonomy): Eukaryota > Oomycota > Peronosporomycetes > Peronosporales > Peronosporaceae > Bremia > Bremia lactucae. Next base: position 3,056,155 of record NC_090617.1, read on the forward strand.
TCTCAAAATAACATTTTTTTTGCCGCAAACGAAATACGACTTCTTGGGTGCATCGTGGGTAAACACGGTGTACACTCCGATCCGGAAAGACCAAGGCGATCACCGACTGACCTTTGCCAGTTGATGAAAAGGAACTATAAAAGTTCCCCAGCTTAGCGGCGTTCTTACACAAGTACTTTCCAATTATGTCGAAATAACAGTACATGATTCTTCTTTGTTGAAGAAAAATCTAGAGTGGTAGTGGAACCGTGATTGTCAGCGTTCCTCTAGAGTTATAAAGCAGAGCTCCGTGCAATCGCCTATTCTGGCGGTTGTGGACCAAGACAGACCATTTCACGGGGTCTGTGACGCTAGCGATTTTGCAATTGGCCGTGCGTTAATGCAATATGACACAGACGGCGCGGAGCGTGTCGTCTGCTATCAGCTGCGTCAGCTTGAACCAGCTGAACAAAACTATTCACTGCATTACAAGGAACTATTTGTCGTGAAATACGCACTGGCTAAGTTTAGGGTCCATCTCTTGGGAAATAGACCGTTTATTGTCTACACGAACTTTTCGTCTTTACGCACGGCCATAAACAGTCCACACCTCTCACAAAGAATGAATGGCGAGACGGTTGTCTCTCTGCGCGGAGTATAACTTCTCCGTGCAATACAAACCAGGACAGCTTAATGTCGTCGCTGATGATCTTTCGCGCCGTCCCGATTTTAAGCCGGTTGGCGCGAATTAACAAGCCCACTTTTGCAACCATCAATAGTAAGCGAAAGGTACTGTTGCCGCAACAAGTGTTCCGTCGTCAACATTACTAGACAAAAAAGAGCCATCAGAAAGACAAAGCTCTTATAAGATTTAATGGGTTACCTTAGAAAATTATCAAGAACATACTGATTTTTTAATGTTTGATGGAACACCTTAGAATTCTATCACAACAATCCTTCAAAGGATTGTCATAATTTTATCGATCCATAACAGGTTGATACACAACACGCAATAGGTTACTGTATTACACAGCCGTTGCAGGCGACAGACCTAGTGTCGTCAACCCCACCATAATAATTTGCGTTTATCTCGTACGAGTGCCACGATAAACCACTAAGTGATCATCGTGAACGCGAGATGACCTATTTCACGCTAAGTCGCGACTTCTACTAGCCACGCCAGTATGAGTTCGTCCGCAAGTACATACGTGCTTTCGAATTTTTTTTGTTTGTCAACGGGTGAAGCACCACTTGATCCCCTGTGCTGCACTCCCAATCGCTATAGTTCCTTCGTTGTCAGCTCCATTATTTGCAGGGCGAGCTAGTTGATGTTGGTTCCGGTTATGTTGTGGCCTTCACGTAGGCTGTAGGTACGTCGCCGTGACGTCAATTGAGCGACGCTGTCGTTATGCACATGATGACGGCAAATGTCAGCGATGAGTCTTCACCGAACGATCGCTCGTTTTAACATGCCACCCTGCACGCCTTGTAGCGCTCAACGGCTCAACCCCCGCGTCAGTTTTGGTCTAGAAGACCCATTTGCGTGGAACGGACGCTTTTCATTAGTGCGCTGTACCATCTCTCACATATCGTTCGCCATCAGCAATTCAATCTCGGAGCGGCGTCTACGTTTTTTACTCAACCCGCTTGTCGCTCTTCATTGTGGCGCTAATTCTTGGGATCCACGCGATCTATCGTGCTTACAATTTCTCGTGGCTGAGTCCTTTTCTCAATGTAGCTTTAACATAGTAAACACGTTTTGCAGTCGGGGTCTGATTGCTGACGTCATGGGTTGCACGCTTGGTTTCGCCCTTTGATCTTTGCAGTACTCGCTGACCGCTCCTCCGGATGCCCGGCGGCCTTGCCGGACTCGTCTAGCTCAACCTTGGACCCGCTGGTCTCAGCGATCCTATCTATCATCACCTGCTTGTCACTGGCTTCCGCATTAATCTCACCGCCGAGTCGGTGGATTACCATCTCGTTTGCGTGTCTTGACGTCTTTAACGTGCTGCGTAGTGCGCACAACGCGATTTTAAGTGAACAACACGCGGTAGCTCTTGAGCTCGTCGCTTTTTAGCCCCGCCTCTCCGCGTATTTCAAGTGTCTTGTGTTGGCGATCTAATCGCGGTGTACGGTGATCCAAAACCAGAATAAAACAGCATGCCCGTCAGCTTGAGTTGACTCCTTTAAGCACCTCAACAGGCGACAATCGCCCAACATTCCCCCGAGCCGGACTACGGTTCAGTATGCACGACACCTTCTCCGCCGCGGGACTTAAAACATTGAGGGGCAGACCGGACTCAAATTCACTGAGCGTATCATGTTCTTGTCGGTCTGGTGCATGCGCTCTGCCTGGCCATTCGTCACTGTTTTCTGCTACCAACACTTGACGATGAACACCCGTATTCATGCAACAAAGTGAACGACCTTATATTCACCTCCACTGTCGGTGCGGAGACAGCGTATCTTGCAGTTAAAGTGCTTCTCGCCAGTATACGAGAAAGTGTAAGATTTGCTTAGTCACATGATCCTTCGTTTCTTCAAAACCTAGCGGCAGTAGTTGCTCTCGTGGTCGACGAATTAATCAATTAGCGGTAATCACGCCTATCCAGCGGTGTAATCGGTCCCTTTTTGTCGCTACAGATAACGCCACCGACACGGTCAATCGGTGCGGTAACCTCTCCCCTCTAGCGGCCTGGTGCGCTTTGTTTGCTCCTTGCGCACGTCGAACATGGAGGTCTTTGTTTGTTGTCCGTGAGCCGGATACCACTTGTTTAGTCGTTGCCGTGCGCTCACACGTCATCGTACGTCGGATGTGCGAACCGCAACTGGAAGTCTAAGAGACTACCTGCTTAAATGTTGGCGGTTGGCGATAGAGCGGCCCAGGAGTAATACAGAGGCAACTTACTCCTTGTCTTGATTCACATCGTCCCCGACGACATCCACCAACAAGACATTGGTGGTGTCTCTACGAACGTCCACATTTTTGAAGTTGTAGACAATACGGATCACTGATCACCGAAGCCCATCATAATGCAGATCTTATCCACGCTCTCTATTTTTCCATAAAAAAGATGTTCTTAGAGAGAGCTGCCGAGAATTAACTGTCAATTAACTCGATCGGGCGTTTATTGACGCCAACGCTTTCAGCGAAGCACGTCTTGCTCTTGAGTTGCATCCGCAAGCTCTCTCCGGTGGCAAAAGGGCACTCTTCGTCAAGCTCCTTTATATCATCGAGCTGCGACGCCGTCATCACTAGGTGACGAACCGACCCACTGTTTAGTATCCACTGCTGTGCGGCGTCGATGCCATCCGCAACAGCCAACATGTAACTTTTCTTTTCATCGTTAACGCAGACGCGCTTGTAGTAGTTCTGTTCGCCACACTTGAAGCAGGCGCCAGGCTTCTTTGCTCGGCGATCATCACTGCTTCTGTCGGCTTGGACCTGAGGCGGTCGCTTGGGCTGTTTAGCTGAGCGAACTAAATCAGTCCCTCGGCACTTTGATATCTGGGACGAGCTTAACATTCAACCGGTCCATCGATACTATACTTAAGATTTAGGTATGCCATGTATTTACTTGGCTGTGAAAATGTTGTTCTGCTTTGCCGGTCATATATCGGCCGACTTTGCGGCGCCCAGACTCCTGCTGCTAAGGCACTCGAAGCTCGCCATTGAGGTCTTCGATGAGAAAGAGGTGTAACTGGGCCTCGGATCGGGGTCCGCTCCTTAGGGGAGCAATTTCAACGAAAAATTAAAATCGCCGAAGGAATCAGTAGGTGCATGTTGAACAAAGAAATTAAACTTGATGTCCTGGGTACCGACCAGCTCGCCGGTTGTCGTGGCGGCTGTGGTGGCGCGCTTTGCCTACTACCGACTTTGCCGTATCTTTGATGGCCTTGTCCTGCAGCTTGTTGTCGCACTGGACTTGAAATGACTTCGTCGTCGAGCGAGACTAGCGTCATGTTTCGGTCGAGTCCCGCGCGCGTCTCTGCATAAGTGCGAAAAGCTCTGCTGCTGGAGGACACGACAAAGCTTGGTCATCCTTCACTGCACAAGCTTCAAGCCCGTAACGAGCTCTATTTTTAGGCTTCATCTCGGCGGCCAGCTATAGCTGCCTGGCCATGCCCTCGCCCGCGCTAGAGGCTATACAGGCTCCGTTTTCGTCGGCTTAAGCTGCTGCTGGCGCTTATACTTGATCTTGGGCAACTCGATCCATCGGTCTTGGGCTCATAACCTGTTAATCGTGGAAGGGGATAATGCTTAAAAAGTAGACGATAAAGTCAAAGTGAGTGTACTACGCATGCACAGTCAGCTCCTTCCTATTCCTGTTGCTTACCTGTGCTGTGCCTCTTGTGCTTCGCTCGGTCGTATTCTTGAGGGTTACCTAAATGACATACTTGCTTATTTTTTGAAAGTATTGCTTAGGCACTACATGCGTAGGACTGATAAGGAGATCGCTTTCAAGATCAAAAGTGAGTGCTTGTATATTGTCTTGATAGAACGACTGTGGCACGTAGCCGTTATGTCACGAGTTCGTGTGCTAGATAAATTTTAATCATCAGATCGCAATCTCAGCCACAGCTGGGTTGACCGCAGCGGGACTCGAACCCTGGCCTCATTTTGGCGTCCTAATCACCAAAGTCGAAGTCTTTATGAGATTTTGAGTGGGAAGGTTTATAGCAATACTTTTGGTCACCTATTAAACTAGATTAATCATATATAAACCAACAGAAAGTCTTCTCAAAATTTTCGACAATCAGGAAAAACTTCATGTTAGTGTGTTGATCTCCATGAAAATGCCGTTGGGAACACGGCGATACGTTCGATACTTGCGTGCTGCGTACTCTGCTGCTAAACATGTATGTATCGCTAGGCTTTACGTGCATGGTGACGGATCTTGTTGATGCTAACGGAGGCAAGCGCAATATGTCCGGCTCTATGTGGTTTCTTAAGTCGCAATGTCTTCGTGCATATAGTTTCGCAGCGCGCCGATTAAGTTGAGCTCACAGTAAAATTGTGGATAAAATGTTAATTAAGTGAGCTCACAGTAAATTTTTGGATAATAAATGACTCAATATCTGCAAAGGTTAGCATGGTCACAACGATTTTTTGTGTTGCCGATTCGCGCCATCGATCAGTACCTACACTTCAGCGATTAAAAAACTTCATTATATCTTATAGCGCGGTCGCGTAGTTAATGAACACACATGATCACCTTAAAAATACGAGCTTGCTACAAAATTTTGTGCGAAATTCGGACGATTTAAGTTAGGCGTGACTATTGCCACAAACGTTTTGACTATTGCCACAGTCAGAACACCTTTGATTAGCTTATTGGTGTAAGCTATTATGATTTTTTTGGTTGGTAGGGTGCTATTATTGGTTCCACGTATAAATTATAAATATGGGTTATTGAAACTGATTGTCATTATGTACATTCGCATTTACTATAGCGAACACATTTTTCGAGCTTAGAATGCGGACTTGAGGCAGACGCAGCGCGCGGTTTCCTCGTGTTGCATGTTCTGCATCCGCAGCCCCGCGCGCTGATCTTAGGTGAAGCTATTATGCAAGACGTCGTGTACACACATCTTCACGCCTGCCGACGTCAACCAGCAAAAGCGGCCTCTTGACGCCTATGACATGCTCAACGGTACTTCCTCTCTCGATTGACCCATGCACCAAAGTACTTGTATCAACTGTATTATTTCTTGTGTGTTGTCTTGTCACTAGGTAAAGAAGCGACCGCTGTGGGCTCCATATTCACACAGGAAATGGCTTTCATGATCGCAGACGCGTGCGGATTTCGCTGCTAGACAAAAGAGAAATTCGCCATCAAAGACGTGACTGTGCTACATATCAGTCGGCCATTTAAAGGTGGTCTTGAAATGCGATCTTTGCAAAATTGACGTAGTGACGTTGCGCAAGTATACCGCGATTTTACGTGCGCTCTCGGAGAATGAGCTCGCGTTTCATCAACTCGATGCATCGATTCGCCAAGTTTCCAAGGCGTCGCGAAATTTATAAATAACTTTAACAAGTCTGATTGGTGGCTAAAGGGAGTTTGTTCTGAACATTGACAGCAGCTTCTTAAGTAAAATTAAATTCATTGTGCTTAAAAGCTGTTTTTATTGCGCGAGTCGTTGAAATTGCAGGGAGAAATAGCAAGGAAATGAGTAGGGTATTACTGTTTCAATATTTGGGATAAGAAGAAACGATTTAGCCGATCGGAGGTGTTTGTCTGTGGCAATAGTCAAAATGTCTGTGACAATAGTCGCACCCTTTGATTTATGATAAGCACTAGTGATTGAATGATTAACTTCAATTACTAGTGGTTAACTTTATATATACGCGCAACGGACGATAGGGTGGTCGCTTTGTAACAGCCATTCCATTTATTGCTTGTACATCAATATTGTTGTCTCAATTGGTACAAGTTTATATTAGCTGTAACGGTATTAATCTTGACACGCGGATGTGCCACTTACACCAATGTTCCGTATAGCATGGCTAGCTCATTAAATCCTATAAATGTTAACGTTTTTTGATATAATAACTCAATCCATATATATATATATAAGGATTGAGATATAATGTAATATTTAAACATATCCCTATATAGAGCATATTTTTGAAGACATGTAAGTGTTTGGCAGTGAATAATCTTCTTTAACAACGCTATGCATGTAGTTTCGTGAGACGAATATGAAAGAGCACGGTTTGCACGAGTCGCTTTTCAAATTACTTACGCCCGACATGGCTCCAGATCAAGCACTGCTTTCTAACATTTGCTCTTGTCGATTTTTAGACGAATATTAAATGGCTACGAGATAACGCGGTTGATAGCTTAACTATCAAGCATCAGAATTACGCTGCTCACGTGACCAACAATGCATAGCAATAGCAAATATGTTAGAAGGAACAAAGTATTCTTGTTCGAATTGCTTAATACATCAGACATCTAGAGCAGTTTCCGTAGATATATTTTTTATTGTGGTGAGTGACACCATCCACAGCCATAGAGAATACTACGAAGGCTGTAGTTCCAGAGAAAAGAGCATTTCATTTATCGGTCTGGTGCCTGAATATAGATTTTTCTGACGTGTGCGGAAGCCACAAGTTGATGAGGTTACGTTGGAAAGGTTCTATTTAGACGAAAACGTCAAGCTGCCCCTTAAACAATCTATAATATCGAATAGTTGCAGTACAATTCTGGGGGATGCGGTCTGCAATTACTTTAATTTCGAATGGTTGAGTATTCATCTTAATATGTGAGCTGGTAAGATCACCTTGAGGATGCAGGAGAGGTTATTTGGACAGCGCCCTCCTCGTCAGGTGACTCAACCTTAATTAATCCATTGTGTAAGCGCTTTTTTGAAAGCCATCGAATGGGTACACGCACGAGCTGAATAGAAGAGGTAGCCAACTTCCCACCTGGCGGATGACCCCGTATCTCCAGGCAGAATATTTGACATTTTTAAGTACTCTGAGGACGAAGCCTCCCCTGTAATTGATGTCAGGAAGCGTCCGACCAAACCCACTACATCACAAACGTCTAACCGATCAGAAAGTACGAGCAATGCACAAATTGGCAGCATCGATTTATTACAACGCCTGTCTCTTGTTCATCAGATAGCCATCTGATTAACGTCTTGAAACGTTTACAAGCGTGTGGATGTTCTACAAGAGAGCGCGATGACCTCACTTGATTCAGTCGTTAGTACGATGGCACAAGACCTCAGTGTGACGACCCATTACACTATGAAGTTAGATAACGACGGACGATGCACCCAAGAAGTAAATACTATTAACGATTGAAAATCACTTTTTATCTGTAAAAGTACGCAGATATGCTTGACTTTGTCACGACGCAGTTCACGCAAGAAATATCTCGACTCTAGCGTCGGCAATTAAGTAATTTCCAAAGCTAATTTTGGAGTCGCTATCAGATTTAGTGAATAAACGCCCCACTTAATCCGTTGTTTACTAAGACATTCAATGTCTCACTGTCTTCCATGAAATTTATATCCAAAGCTTTTTTGGAACTTATGCCTTAAGGTTTTTGGAGACTTATTTCCTCAAGTTTTTCGAGACTTGTTCCCTTATTTATTTAGGTAGAACGCCCTTAGGTGACTCGAGCTCTGGTTGCGCAACCACAGCTCGATCCTCTACAATCGATTTTCCAGTCGATCTAGGATGTTTACATTTTCTCATTTAGACAGGTTAAAAATCTCCTTCGATGCTGCTTTCTAAGCATGCATCTTTGTTTCGATTCACCCGACTTATTCGAGTGGTCGAACTTCGACGCTGTCTGTGCTTGTGCACAGCCATCGGAATTTGAATCCACATCGTCATACTGAGGTATCGTGCCATCGTACTAGCGACTGAACCAAGTGAGGTCATCGCGCTCTCTTATAGAACATCCATGCGCTTGTGGAATTGCATCTACTCCTTTTCTGTTTCCGGGATAAGAAAAGTGTCATCTGCTGCATCATTTTCTTTTGCCTATATAGCCGTGTCATTTCGGTTGCGTTGAACGTTGCGCGGCTGCGTTTAACATTTTGTGGTTGCTTTGGAGTCAACCAAATTTTTTAAAATAAAAATGTTTTTTGGCCAGCTGAAATGAGGCCGTTAAAAAAGCAATGTGCTGGTTGTAAGTGTTTAATAGGTGAATTATTTCTCAGGTATGCAAAGATTAATATGAAATGCAAAAGTAGTACATAGATCATGTCTCTTCGACGGAAGAGACAAGATGTATGTAGATGTGCGCACTCACAGTTTTGCATTTTATATCAATCTTTGATTTGATTAGTTCACAATACATGTTATTGTCAGAGGCTGTATGAAATTGAAAATTAAAATTTGGCCGAAAATTAAGGGACGTTGGTTACAATCGTCCGGCACTGTACATTTTGTGTAGCGGGGTAGCTCAATACACAATTATTATTACATACAAGAGAAATAATATAGAAGAATTAAAAATGTTATTTATTAATTGGCAGTAATGTAGCAGTTCATTTCATCAGTTGATTAAAATTCTTTGCATCAGCCCCATCAATCACCGCTTGACGCGCGAAGGGCGGTGTCACTTTATATAGTTATCTTAATACATTTAGGCGGGACTATAAGTAGTATTAGTACTAATTATAATAAATTAGATTACTCTTTCTCGAAACGAAGCACTACTTGATTTTGTCTTGTTGCTGAGCGGACGGTTAGCAATTTGGAATCTCCCTTGCACGTCGTGTACGCGAGGTAATTGGAGGTACCTTGCCAACACTGTTGTCAGTGTAGGTGAGCTAGTGCTGGAGTAGTACTAGCGAAAGGTGCCCAATTCCATCTTGTGCGAGCGATAAAAACATGTTTCATCCTTACAAAAAACATTTTGATAATAAACATCTTAGGATATCTATTTTTACTTTGTATAAGTTTAGAGAGATCTATGATATAATAATGATAAAAGAAAATTACAATATGGTTAAACTTCAGATTTAAAAATGCCATTATTTTACCTTTTTAGGCGATTTATCATTAAAAAGATCTGTTTTCCTGATCATTGCTGCTAAAAGCATGGCGACAAATTATCCCAACGAGTGGAAGGCTATTTATCTTAAAATTAAATCGCCCTTTCGGCGCGATTGAAACACTGGCTAGTTATATTTTGTTGCTGCTATAATAAAACGTCTTACGAAAGCAAATCTCTTGGTTCGCCATGTGTTGTGAAGCAAATGACCATTTGGGATTCTCGATCTATCTGCAATTGTCGGTCAATAGATCGAAACTTTAAATACGGAAGTTCTCACAAAAAGAGCCTTTTCCTAGCAAATCCGTAATCGCCTCGATCGTGTCCGTCGAGATCCGGAGCGAAAGATAAATTAATCCATCTCAACCTCAACAACTGGTACGGGGTACAGCTGTGCAGCTGTTCCTCGCTCGTCGCCAGCCAGTCGCGGAACAGTGTTCATTTCTTAAAATCAACCCCAATCGTTTTTTTTTACGAGTTTTCGTTTTGACACGCGAGCGACACGATGGCTGCAAACTATGAAAACATGGAAGCCCCCGCTCCCAAGAAAGAGTCCTTCGCATGCAAAGTGCTCACGTCGCTCACCTTCTGGATTGTAGTCAGTATGGTAGTCGGGATTTTGCTTGGCCAATTCGCTCCCTCGTTCTCGGAAAAGGCTGCTCCAATGAAGAATATTTTCTTACGGACGGTGCAATTTGTCGTATTCCCGCTTGTATTTTCGTCATTAGTCGTCGGCATTGCTGACCAGAAGGATATGAAGCAGCTAGGTCGTCTAGCCCTCAAGTCTATCATATACTTTGAAATAATCACGTTTGTGGCCTTACTTTTTGGTCTACTTGCTGTCAACCTCGTCAAGCCGGGTAACGTGGGTCTTCCAGAAGGTGACGAGTTTGAAAGTACGTCGGATTCCGGGATGACATTTGAAAAATGGATCAACCACTTGACTCCCAAAACATGGGGAGAAATGATGGGCGGTTCGGGCTCGTCGGAATTGCTACAAGTCCTCGTCGCTGCTATTCTCACAGGCGTGGCCACCTCGCAATTAAAGGACGAGCAAAAGTATTTAATTATCAACTTGGCTCGTGCAGTCCTTGAAATGATGTTTAAATTTGTCGACATTGTTATTTGGACGGCCCCGCTTGGGGTGTGCTTTGCTATTGCCGATGCTGTTGGAAAGAATGGTTTATCATCGTTAGCAAGCCTAGGAGCTCTCGTTGCCACGGTGTACGGAACGATTCTATTGTTTATTGTCGTGGTCTTTGGCAGTGTCTGTCTAATGTTTAAAATCAATGCTGTTGAGTTTCTCAATGCAATGCGAGAACCACTGATTATTGCCTACACCACAGCCACGTCCGAGGCCGCTCTTCCCAAGGTGTTTGAATCCCTCGAGCGATACGGTGTAGCCCCTCACATCTCGGGCTTTGTCGTTCCTTTTGGATATTCGTTTAATTTAGACGGTTCGACGCTCTATTTATCGCTCGCTGCTGTCTTTTGTGCCCAAGCGGCGGGGGTTGAAAAGTCCGTAGGAGAACAGATTGTGATGGTTCTGATGCTCATGATCTCGTCGAAAGGCGTCGCGGGGGTACGCTCGGCCACGATTATCGTGATTGCCTCGACCCTTGACCAATTTGATATTCCGTCGTGGCCTGTTGCGCTCATTCTTGGTGTCGACTGGATCATGGACATGCTTCGATCGTTCACGAATGTCATGGGCAACTGCCTCGCCTCCGTCGTGATGGCCAAGATGGAGAATGAGTTCCGTACAGAGCAGTGGGAACGCGAGTATCGAGCACCGGCCGAGCATGGGATCGACGACAAGACGAGCGCAATTGATGGAAAAGTTAGTCGCATCTCGGGGGTGTCGGGTATTTCTGTCTTATAAGAGCGTAATGAAAGGCATATACGATTGACTCGAAATATAAATAAAAAAATCTTGTGGATACTTTATGTGAAAAGCGGCGACCTAGCAATAAAATTTGCGCTGGTGTTGATGCTTTCTTGAAGTTGCAAGTGTTCAGATTGGCTCATGCTTACATTTGTCGAAGGATCTCGTGGATAGGATGCCAGTACGGAAGCGTGAATTTGAAGCGAGCGAAGACCGGCTTTATTACTCTGTTATGCATCACATAGCACTGCTTACTAATCTCTAATTTCTATCGGTGCATAAAGACGTCATTCTTTCCTAAACTTTGCGAGTTGAATTGAAGTGATACATGGAATCAGCAACAATGCATAAGATGGACAGATTTTGAATAAAGTCATCGGGTTTATCTAGGCTTGCGAGATAGTAGTGACAGCTGTAGTTTTCAATGATTTTTAAATCACAATATAAAACTACGATGGATGCGGTGGCGTCACTTGGCCAATGGGCCCACTAAGCCCTTGTGGGCTACAAAGTACACTTAATGACGTTAAAAGTGGAATAAACACAAGCGCAGTCGTTAGCAATTCGCAGCAACACAGAATAAAACCTCCGAAAATGGATACTTTTGAGAGTGTACTTTCTGGTTGACAAAAAAATGGTTGACTATTCTGATTACAATAGTCAAAGAAAGCGCTTTTAACAAAATGTATATGATTTTCTTGATTCTTGTAAGAAATTAAATGATTGATTCATGTAATAAACTGCCTTGCGATTATTTCGAAAAGATTTTTTAAGCAAAAGATTTCGTTGTACAATGTAAATTCGTAAAACTGTTTTCGACCCTCGTGGACATCGATTACTCCAATGGCGTTAGAAATCTACTCATGAGATCTTCACGTAAAGAAAAATAGAAGAACAGGCTCGTGTGATTTTAATTTTGAAAAATATTAGCTGGCTTGCCTTTAAGTTGGCATAAAAAATCAAATTGTATAAAAGATTGAAGTCGATGCAGCAAGTAGCGACCGACAGTAAGATTGGTCACAATATGAACCACACCCGAGTTGTAACGGGCTAAAGTTGCCCTAATGTTACACAGTCCGCGTTAAGTACATTAGGTGTACTTAAGGGGATGGTCAATTACTAAATAATAGTAATTAGACCCAACACTCGGGTGTGGTGCACATTTGTGACCAACCCTTGTGGATGTGATGCACATGGGTGCATTCACATTAGGAGGGATGACGCCCAGCGTCATCCGTGATGACGGCTAGCGTCATCCGTTACGCGAGGTATCTATAAAGATACGCTCGCAATACATATTAAATGATATCTATAGAGATATCATTTTAATTGGTAAAAATAGGTATTTGTATTTAATTCTATTAAATATAAATCAGTCTGAAAACTACTTCCTACTTGGTAAGTGCGCACGAGGAGACGGATTACCGCTCCCGTGACGACACTTAACCAGAGTACTTAGTGTGTTGGGTTAGGTCGCTTGCGCGCCCACCACAACTACCTCACTGCACGCAAGAGAAGCAGGTTTAACCGCTTCCTCGCTGTGCTGGGGTGTGTGTCTAAGTAGAGCGTGGCCGAATTACGACGTGCCCGCCTACACTTTACCTGCGGAGTATGGCATCCGAAGTTAATTACTGACTTGTCTAACATATAATACATAAATATTCCTAACGCAAATTCGCGCAATCTATCGGCCGCTGAAAACTTCAGATTAGTTTGTTTGGACAGCGACATGTCGAGGGTTCTGAATGAGTTGCGTTACGGAAGCTCGATAAATCTTTTTAGATAATAAAGTGGACAGAGGAAGAGGCAATTAAGTTTGCTGACCACGGATCCTTGGTGATTTATGCGCGCTCGATCGAGCTCGAAAATTCTATAATGATAGCACTGGCGATAAAAAATAGCTAAGTTTTTGAGGCGGAATGTTGATGTTGATATCAGGTCCGAGATTCATTGTCGAATAAAGTGTAGTTATCATATATGTAAATAGTTTAATACGCTTTCATTGATAGTACGAGCACGTTGAAGCCCTCTTATCGCTCCGTTCTGCATCAGCTTTACAACAGTTATAGTCCAAAACGTACGGCACACATGACAGCGCGCGCTACGACGCGCATCCCCTGCCACTGGTCACGAAAGAGCAGATCAGTAAGTAAAATTAACGAGATGAGCAAGCCCGGCATTCTTGATGCGATAGACGATTTCATCACCAATAATGACGACGCATCAGAACTTCTGTTGTTGACAAAGGGATTAACGAACATCTGGGCATACTCAAGAAATCGCTGATAAGGTTTTTGGGTGTAAAAGGGGCATGGGAGATGTAGGCGGGCGCTTCTTAAGCGGCCTCGCACTACCAAGCACACACCTCCAAACAAAGCGAGAGAGCGGTTTGTCCGTCTTGTCTCACGTGCAGTGAGGTAGTTGGTGGGCGCCTAAGCGACCTCTCACAACGAACTTTGTACCTTAGAAAAAGTGTCGTCACGGAAGCAGTTGCCCGTCTTCTCGTGCGCACTTGTTATCTAGAAAGTAAGTTTAACACTAATTTATATGATGTAGAATCAAATATAGAATCTTTTTACTTAATCAATAGAAGCCATCTCTGTAGATGTGCATCTCGACATGGCGAGCGTATTGTTCTAAATACCTCAGCTCGTGAATGACGCTAGACGTCATCTCTTTCATTTTGAATGCACCTATGTGCATCACATACACAACGGTAAGTCGCTATGTTAACCTCACCCGAGTGACAGGTCAAATTTATTCACATGAAGTAATTGGCCCCCCTGTGTAAGAGTACTTAACGGGTGTGTAACAAGGCAGCTTGTAACGGGCTAGAGTTGCCCTAATGTTACACAGTCCCCATTAAGTACATTTGGTACTTAAGGGGATGGTCAATTACTAAATAATAGTAATTAGACCCAACACTCGGGTGTGGTGCACATTTGTGACCAACCCTTGTGGATGTGATGCACATGGGTGCATTCACATTAGGAGGGATGACGCCCAGCGTCATCCATGATGACGGCTAGCGTCATCAGTTACGCGAGGTATCTATAAAGATACGCTCGCAATACATATTAAATGATATCTATAGAGATAACATTTTAATTGGTAAAAATAGGTATTTGTATTTAATTCTATTAAATATAAATCAGTCTGAAAATTACTACCTACTTGGTAAGTGCGCACGAGGAGACGGATTACCGCTCCCGTAACGACACTTTACCAGAGTTCTTAGTGTGTTGGGTGAGGTCGCTTGCGCGCCCACCACAATTACCTCATTGCACGCAAGAGAAGCAGGTTTAACCGCTTCCTCGCTGTGCTAGGGTGTGTGTCTAAGTAGAGCGTGGCCGCATTACGACGTGCCCGCCTACACGAGTGCTGAATATAATTCATTAATTTAACTAATTGGCCATCTCCTTAAGTACACCAAACGTACTTAAAGGGTACTGTGTAACATTAGAACAACTTTAGCCAGTCACAGCGCAGACCAGACTACGAGGCAAGACACCAGAAAAGTGTGTCTCGTGTTGAGCACAGGTTGAGTCGTCAACGTTGGCAGCCAGGAAGGTCTACCATGTGACGAGCTCATCGGCCTCCAATCTTCTTACGAGGGCGGGATGCGCTCGTTCTCTGATGAACCCTCTGTCGGGGAGGATGGGTCTTGTCGTTCTGTCGAAACGAGCTCGGAACGTCCATCATCAGTTGGGAACGAGGTTCCGAACTATCATGCGAGGGTGGGTACACTCGCAAGCAAAAGAGATAACTTGTTCGAACCCCCTTTTTTCACGGTGGTTCGAGAAGCATTCAACAAGAGAATGCTTCTTACCACTCGAATCCGTCAAGGGATGTGGAGGGGGAAGAAAATTGGGTCTGCCTCGTTTGACGAACCCGAATCAACATGTGATTTGGATCACCCCTTCAATATTTGAGGGCCTTGGAAAAAAGAGTCGATCGACTGGTTCATATTAAACAATGTCTGTCCCGGGACTATCATAAGGGTTTGGCAGACGCCTTAGACCGTTCCGCAGTAATTCGGAACGAAATAAGCCTTGTATTGAAAAAAACATGGGATGCAAACGCATCCTACGAGGCAGCTCGATCGTGTATGCATTGCCTTGGCGGTGTAGAACACAGAACGAGCCGATCTACTTGGCAGTAATTTATTACCGCCCAAATTCACAACTACATGTTTTGGTAGATTAATCGCAGACAGTAGGACTAGGTTAGGATGTTATCATTAATGAAAGAATGTTTGCTCTCCTTATTTGTCACAGTTCCATTTCTGTCGGTCCACCGCATCAGCAATGGAATCCTGTACAAAACAAACCGCCGCTTCTCTAACCAGCAGGAGATCACCTGCTGACTCGATTATACTTTGTTCTCAGTGCGACCGGTTTGCACTGCGGAGATGTCAATTTCTTGTTTAGTGAGAGCATTATTGCTTTCACTAATATCTTGGTTTTCGATGCTGAGTCTTTCAGCATCGTTAGTAAAGTCAGCAATGCCATTTTTTGTCCTTACTGAGTTCGTCCACTTCAATGTTGATTAGAAAATCAACATTATTATCCTTCGCATTGACCTTACGGCCAATGCGTGATGAGCAAGAGCTAAAAAGCTCTTCGCTCGAGCGAGTCTCTCCCCTCTTTGAGTAAGAGTCACTCTCAAACAAGGTGGGTATACGTGGATGGATTAAGCCGCTCATGTAAACGGTGTATGCTTTGTAGAAGCATGCCCTAATTTGTTTATGGCAAAATCGGCAAGAGCTAGCTCCAACTCGTAAGAGATTATACGTATCCGCGAAGTATCTCCTCGAATATATGGTTTGCACGCTTCGTCTGACCATCTGTTTCAGGATAATCAGAAGTTGACATTCGCAACTGTGTTCCAAGTCATTTGAACACAGTTGCATGAAATCCGCCGTGAATCTAAGGTCTCGATCTAAGACCAATTCGCGAAGAGCCCATGGAGTCGAAATATCGTGTCAACAAAAACACAGCAGAGCCTTTGGCTGTGTTTGACTCCGGGACTGCAGCAAAATGTGCCATTTTGCCGAACGATCAACAAAAACAAGAATACCACTATTCCTGTGATCGTCGTCGGGAAATCCGAAGAGGAAGTCGATAGATACGGACAACAACACTCTGCCTGAACAGGCTGAGATTTTAACGGAGCACGGGATGAAGCCATCCGCTGTCATGTGGCAGCATGCTCCACTGTCAAGGAGCCACATCTTTTCATGAAGAAAAAATCATTTTTCCGCGAAAAACAAGCTCATTTCCTGCCGTCTTCATTTTTAGCTCACGACAATCTTCGAATTTGTGGCCAAAAGTGTTGCTTAAAACACTTGCCACGAGATTCAATTTTGTTTCGTTGATGACCTTGATTGTCTCTGTAATTATTCTTTTCATAACGACGACGAGCACAGTTTATCAAACGCACTATATGTGCCATCAAGTCTTCGCCTTGACCCAGAGTAAGCCTGAAGCTTTTTCGCAATTGCACACGATTATAGAGCGTTCTCTGCACAAGAATCCGAAGAAAATGGCACATCTCATGGGCAGACTTCGATTTCGAATCATCGAATGATATGCCGGCTCAACATCTGGGCCACAATTGACAAAGCCTTAATATCGGCGGCTCTTCATTCATGCGTCTCGCGCAGCGCTGCATGTTCAGGCTTATGATAGCGACATAAACTTGCAGCCCCTTACTTGCTGATGCCATGCGGGCATTCAACTCCCAGAGAAAGTAATTCGAATCGTGCAACATCTCGTCCGTAAATGTTTTGGGCTCATAACCTGTTACGATATCTTGCGATTTGCTGCTGAGGATGAAGACATTTTGGAGGACGAACGCCATGTAACTCAACTTCGCAGCCTGCCGCAGAAACATGATTCGATGGTCGCATTATTGAAGCGCATGGTAAAATAAGTTTGCTTGACGCAAAAGTGACGTTGTCGCGAGCATAGTTTAACACAGTAGCACGATGAGAAAGCGCGGCATCTGCGACAAAGCGAATTTGCTTCGTCTCAGAACGGTGTACGCCCTGATCCTGAAAATTTCAAGGCAATCACAGACTAGCCGGTGCCAATTGATGTAGAATAACTTCGAAAGTTCCTCAGCTTAGCGGCATACTTAGCCACGGTGGCCGTGGCGGCCATGGCTTTGAGAATTCAGGAACCCAGCGAGGATGAAAAGTGAGATTAATGAATAAGGCTTAAACTGAGACCTCCGTGTTCTGAAACTTTCCATAAAACTTTCCTATCTTTTATGGGACGCGGTGCTACAGTTCAATTTTATTATGCGGGACATGTCTTATGCGTGGTGCAACAGTTGAATACAACTAACGGTGTGGCCCAACCGCCTCTATCAAAACGTTACATTGTACTAGTAGGACACAATTTTTAAAACGTGTCAGTGAAATGGAATGTCATCGCGATGCGTGT
The DNA here is from genome assembly GCF_004359215.1 of Bremia lactucae. NCBI lineage: Eukaryota > Oomycota > Peronosporomycetes > Peronosporales > Peronosporaceae > Bremia > Bremia lactucae. The sequence goes on from NC_090617.1 coordinate 3,073,992, forward strand.
GTGTCATAGGAGCGTCTCTACTTGTTTTAGGGTTTCGTTGCGCGAACCCACCAATTAATCCTTAATCGATGTCTTTTGAACAAGGATGAGGTTATGCGGACTTCATAAAAGAGAGTATCTAAATCTGAAGGTATGATCAACTAAAAAACCCTGAGCCTCTTTTAACAGTGATGGCTAAGGTTTAATCTAAAGCGAAAAGCAAAACTGTTATGTTTCCTACATTAAGCTGCTGGAGTCACTACCGATTAAACTTCTTTCATTATCAAGCCCATTCGCGGGCAATGATGTATTTTACCGCAAATTGTGCAACTGTGCAACTCATGACAATTCATTGCTATCTTTTCAAAGCAATTACAATACTTCAGATGCCGTTATTCGTCGGAACAAGAATCGATGCGACTCAATTTTTTGATTTGAAGTGCTTAGGCTAATAAATTCGCTTACAATATGCAGCCTTCAAGCAAACAGTCCTAAGGCGGCTGTGTCTTACTGTAGCGGGCTAAAGTGCCTCAATGTTACACACCACTTAAAAAGGATTCAGTTACTTCATGTCAAGAAAAAAAATGACCTATCACTAGGGTGAGGATAACGTAGTGACCCACCTTTGTGTATGTGATGTACATAGGTACATTCACATTGAAAGGGATGACGTCTAGCGTCATCCGCGAGCAGAGGTGTTAGGAACAATGCGCTCGCCACGTAGGGACGCACATCTACGGAGATGGCATCTATTCCTTGATTAAAATGATTTTATATTTAACTCTATTGGAGTAAAAAGTCTATAAACTACTTCCTAGATAACAACTCCGAGCATAATCGGGAGGTGGCTGAGCACTTAGCGCAGGGACTTGGTGAGCAAGCCCTGGTCAGGCTCTTGAACAGTCCTTCTGAGCAACATATTTGTCAGTTGGAGCAGTTGGAGGCGTTTGTGTTCGAACAGCGAATAACCGCGTCCGAGGCACAAAGCCATGCTGCGGCGGAGACCGTCCTTTAAACTCACGATGAGCTCAGACGCGAGCAATCTCAGAACGAGGCTCTCAGAAGGACTGTTGAGATGCTCTTCGCCCAGCTGCATTAGCCGAGACCCATTCGGATGGACCCGCCCAAGGTCGATGAACTACAGCGCACACGAATGTGCACCGGCTGTTAGCCGTGTAGAAATGCGGTGTGGCGCAGCTCATCGAGGACAACACCCGGGGATGCTGTCGTTCGCCATGTCAAATCTGCGCGGGAAGGCCTCAGAGTGGGCTAACTCGTCGCTTATATAGGACATTGAGCTTTCCCTACATGACCAAATTTTAAGGAAAATATTCGCTCCATGTATTAGCCACCGAACGACGAGGTGTTGCTCCAGGCAAGCTTCTTTGGGGCGCGACAGGTGGGGCGATCCCTGCAAGAGTATGTGCAGGAAATGCACCCGCTGTCGGCCTCTATTACCGTAGGTCCGATTCCGGAGCACATTATGGTGCCCACGTTTAAGAACGGACTACAGCATGGCCCATCGCGACAGGCCTTTTTCAGATAGGTGCCGTCGACGATGAAAGAGGCAATCCAAATAGCCTTTCTTAAGGAACAATACTACAACAGTGCCTCAGCGACAGCTTAGTATAAGTCGTCGGCCGAGAGGATAGAATCCACTCCCATGGGGTTAGGCAATGCAGACGCTGTCGGTTTTAAAGCGGCAAGCGCGGCTATATGATTGGCTCGCTGCAATGCCAGATCTCCTGCTGGCGCCAAGACGCCCGGCAAGAGGACTTCCTACCCGAAGGGCGATGACACGAATCAGCGTGCAAGACGCATGAATTCTGTATCGACCACTGAGGGTTGTGTGAAGCAGCTCGCTGTCCCTAAAAATAATGTAAAATTCGTTCTTAGAGAGGGAGGGGCGTAACGGGCTAAAGTTGCCCTATGTTACACAAACCCGTTAAAGAAAATTGTTTTATCTAACGAGATGGTCAATTACAACATATGAAGTACTTAGACCTGCCGCTCGGGTGTGATTCACATACTTGTGTATGTGATGCACATAGGTGCATTGAAAGGGATTAGTGCTAGCGTCATCCGAAATCCAAGGTCACAGAATATTACGCTCACGATGTAAGGATCTACTAATGTCGCACCCATTTTTGGATGAAAGGTTTTCTATTTAATTCGATTAAATATAAATCAGTCTTAAAACTCTTCCCTACTTCACAAGTGCGCACATGAAGCCGGATTTCTGCTTCCGTGATGACAGTTGTACTAAGGTACTTAGTTCGATTGGTGAGGTCGCTTAGGCGCCCACGAGCTACCTCACTGCACGTGAGAGAAGACGATCGAACAGTTTCCTTACTATGCTTGGTGTATGCTTAAGTAGAGCGTGGCTGCTATCGAATCGCACCCCTACATTGGGTGTCCCGATATGTAACGGGGCACCCTTTGCTAGTACTGATAATAGTACAAGTCACCCTACACTGATTACCGTTAAGGCGGGGCGCCTCGACTACTTCACGTACACGACGAGCAGATGAAGGTTCTAAGTAGCTAAGAAGCCTTGGCTTGGTAACGAAACACGTGCGCGTCGCCTGAGATGCAGTAAAGCTGCCAACTGCACGGCTCGGTGCACGCATTAGCGTCTACCGAAACATTTGCATCGCTAACAGCTGCACCGAGTCGTGCAGCTGCCAGCTTTGCTGCTTCAGTTGGAGGTGACTAGTACGAGTCGGCGTCATCCGTCTCGGTACCACTACCACTGTCGAGGCCTCCGATTTGCCCGGGTCCGAGCTCGTCAAAGCTAAGAGTTCTGACGTGAAAACGAAAAAGTTAATTGCGACGTCTCTTAACTCGTCTGATCCGTTTGGTGTCGAGTGACCTTTACGATCACTTCGCCCCTAGTGATGCATACTGACATCACCAGAGCTATCGTCGTCCAGGAGTCATCACAAAAGGATTTTGCACCAGAAGGGTATGACGAAGTGTCAAACAACCTCATCATCACCTCTTTGGATGTCACCTAAGAACCCGTAGCGTAAGCCCTCGTAAGAAAAGTTCTTGTGGTACCCCTGCTTCAGTGGGTACCACTCAGGGGAGTGAAGACAGTAAAATGTCTCATCTCGCTCCTGAAAAGAAGCCGTGGCTTTTGCCAGAACGGCTAATCAATAGCTTGTCTGGAGAAACTACTCCTCAGAATAAATATTTTTTTATTTATTGCGACAAAGCTACATGGGCTTGACCCCAGCGCGAAGGACTTTCGCGCTGAGGAAGAATTCTATCTCGATGCTTTTCTAAAGCATCGATGGTTTAGTGGCAATAATAAGCGAGATAAAGTCTCGCTTATGCAAGCCTGGAGCGCGTTCATTCGCAATGTCAAAGACATTGGACGCGAAGCCTGGCCTCATAAGCTTAACGCGAATCGCGTTAAATTTGAGAAACGAACTCCAACCGGTGCAAAGTATAAATTGCATCGGTTGTCACGTGAGGCTGGGGTTCCATGCCTCACGTGAGGTGATCCCTGTCCGTGTTGTGTAGACAACTCGGAGAGGGTAAAAGGGGATGTCTATTCCATTTCTTCGCGCTGGGGAAGGGCTCGCATCTCTATTGAGATGCGTGACGCGATTGACGTTTTGCAATCGATTTACATGCGCCAAGGGCGCGTGTTTTCCGATGGGCCTTCTGAACAATCGGGTGAGTCTCGTCATACTGACGGACGAGGCCCTCAACGTCAACAATCAGCTGGGAACGAGGTTCCCAGCTGTCATGCGAAGGTGGATAACCTCGCCAGCGAACAAGATAACTCGTTCGCTGCCCCTTCACATCACGGTGGTTCTGGAT
>NC_090617.1:3080641-3084761 GCF_004359215.1 Bremia lactucae
CCAAGAAGTGGTATTTCGCTTGCAGCGAATATACACTTCTTGAGATTTGCATACAACTTATGCTTTCGCATAAGTGTAAGAACCTGACGAACGTGAGTTTTATGAACTTCCACGTCCGTCTTACCGTCCATGGCCCGGCTATGGACGAATACATCGTCGAAATAACTCGGTGCGAAATCCCGCACCGGTCTCAACAGATTTGTTACACATCTGTTGAATGTTGCAGGGGCGTTACTAAGCCCCTGAGGCATCACTAGCCATTCCCAGAGCATCCCACTGGGGGTGCTCACTGCTGTGTACGGGATGTCCCGCTCACGCATAAGGATTTGATAGAACCCATCCATCAGATCCGTAGACGAAAAGATCGTACTCTTAGACATACCATCTATACTTACATCTTTTCTCGGTATCGGCGTTTGAGCCGGTACTGTTGCAGCATTCAGTTTGTTAAATGCGTGCATTATCCGCCATTCTCCTGTGGCCTTCCGCACACAGAAGGTCGGAGAGCTATGTGGGAGGTTGACTCCCTCACATGGTCCACTTTTACTCGATTGGTAAAGAATTTATCGATCGCAAGTACTTGTTCACGAGGCAGTGGCCACTGCTTCATGACACAGCACTTCGAGCCCTGTTTGAGCTCGATCTCATATCGAGTGCCTTTATCCTTAGGCAACTCGCATGGAAATGCTTCAGGGAATACATCCCTGAATTCTATTAAATCCTCGTATAGAGGATTTTCCTTGCGTGACTCCCAAGATTGAGTACTGTATCTTTCAATCCGAGTCTTCATATCGAGGACACGTTCGTCCATCGATGAGCTGCTGGGAACCCGCTCGTTTCTCTGCAAAAATTACCGCTGACCGAATGTCGTTACGTCATCGTCTCTGTGACGAGTACGTAGATCTGCTTGATTTTACCACCATGCAGATCCCTCAAGAACCGCTTAGGTTCTAGGGTTGGTAATTGAGTTATCTCCGAAGTTAACTTCGAAGGCGCATACAGATCAAGAGTAGAAGCGCCTACTCTCGATCCGTCATTAACCGAGACATTTAATGTCTCGGTTTCTTCCTGGGATTTATCCACAGGCTGCCGAGGGATTAATCCCTCGGGATCTAGAAGTCTAGTAACTTCAACTATTTGAGGAGATTTCTCCTCAAGTACGTTGAGACGTCTTCCCTCAACGTCTTCCGAATGTGATTGCGCTATCATAGTCGGGTCCTCTACGGTCGACTCTCTACTCGACCTAGGATCATCGTGTTGTCCCTTTTAAGCAACCTGTATACTCCTTGAATGTCGCCCACCAAGCGTACATCATGTCTCAATCCACTCGACCTTTTCGAGTGGTGGACCTTCGGCGCTGCCTGTGCATTAACACAGCCGCCGATAGCTGACTCCACAATGTGATTAGTAATCACACTGTGATCTTGTGCAGCATACTCACTATGAGCTTTAGCTTTCGCTTTCTCGGCAGCTCGACGATGAGCTCTCTCCTCTATGAGGATCATCTGCTCTTGCTCTTCATCGAGCGGATTCGTAATGATGTTGGACTCAGGGTCCCGTGTCCTGCTCAACCCAGTTAAGACATCAGCGGCACCACGTTCTAAGAACGGATTCGGGGCCCGCCGACGTTCATCCGGAGGAGAAGGCGTGAGCGAACGACGCACTTTTTCTCCTCCTCTGATTGAGAGTGACTTTCAAAGTCCACCATTACCTTATCGTTTAAGAAGGTGCTAAGAGTCTGTGACTCATGCTTGATTGTCATGAGACAAAGAAATGAAAAACACAATCGAACGGTTAGCTGTTAAGGTTCCAACCTCAAAGAGAAAATGAAGCGAATGTTGTCACGAGGTGTCAACAGTCTGATGGGGGGGGGTAATAGGACACACATCAATTGGAGAACCGTTGTTGTGGTACATTTGCTTTATGAATAAAATACCCTTTTATCTAATTCTAAAATAGTTAGTTACTTAGATCCCATTTATTATGGGTAACAAATGTGGTCGCCGCCAGATATAAATCTGGCGGCCAAAATCTATTTTTCATTAGATAGGGTAAGATTTTTAGATTTAAATAATTAAATAAAGTGCATTTCCCCTTTTGATCTTAAAGCGTTAAGTGTCTATCTAAGGCTTGCGCATTGATCTGTAAGAGATAGAAGCCTTGCTAAGGTAAATCCTCTCGGGCACTAGTTGCCACTTGATTCCACGAAACCCTGAATCCCTTGAACTACGATTTTCTTAAGCTTTAATAGCTTGTATGACTCGCTGAGTTGTTAAACCCATTAGTTCAATAGAACTAAGTGACTTTCTGAGTCTGAAACCCTTCCTCTGACTTTAGGAGCGAGGTAGCTCCGCTACAATACTGGATATGAAGAACGAACAGGCGAAACTGTTCAAGCTTCTTCGCGATCCAAGGCCGACGTGAAGCGAGGATTTGTGACGTCGTTGTCCTCGTCACACGATTTGACTGATGACGCGCTCTTTCTGATTGTCGTCGACAAGTTTCTATAATCGACCAGGTCGCAATAAATTCGAGCTCTCCAACGATTGAAAATGCAGACCTTTGCAGTGAAATTGCGGCGCAGGTATTGCAGGAATTAAATGAACAAGAGAGACTTGAAGGATTAAAGACGGGAGCGCTTGCTGTCACGAAGGAAGGCAACCTAGCACATTCTGTATCATTACGGTAGTCGCTTCAGGATGAAGTATCCCGTGAGATATTGCCGCCTCCGTCTCCACGAGCCGCGGAAATGACATCGTCGCAAGATAAAAATAGATGTAATATCTGTAAATGAAGATTCATTAAGTTTTTTTGCCTGTTATGTGAGCGGTATGGCTGGATAATGTTATGTGTGGCATATTGTACATTTGGAAATAGTAGGGGTAGATCCAGAATTGCAGAATATTCGAAAGAGGGACATTTAATGAAATTTCTCTAACATTTATTATTCCTCTTACAGGAAATAATACATGTGTAGCTGAGCATCCCGTTACAATATAAGCTAACAGTTTATAAAATATATCAAACAATCGGAGGTTTTTAATGTTAGATGTACTATTTATTACCTTAAATTAAGAAGATCATTATTCTGCATGCCCTTGAGCTGATCGATGGTTCCTTTTGAAATTCAATCCGGTGAAACCTTCTGTCTATGAGGACTTACTTTACCGACACCATCTTAAAACACTTTGCTCTTGACCAATTAGAATCCACGACTACTTCTGTCCGAGTCGCGCAGCAAATTGCCGTCTTTCGATTAATATATAGAAAAATTATGGGTGGGGAGTGGATATGCATTATCCGGTGCCATCGCGGCCCTCATGCGATCCTCACGTGCTGGTTAAACGACGCTTGTGGACGTCATCGCTGGGCGCAAGATTGGAGAAAAAATGGTGGCTTTATATTACCCCTTGACCGATCTCGCTAATCGTCGATCCATTGATTGCGTTCCTGCGTCAAGGTGCCAACATGTCCGATAATAACAAGTACGATTTGGTCTTCGAATGTCTCAATTTACTAGATTTGCACCCAGTTGCAAATCAGATCATCCGTGGCAGCTCTGTGGAGCAGATGAAGCGATTGACAACCGGTGTGGAGGTCACTGCTGATCCGAATGTACTGTTCCTGGATGAGCTGACAATTGGTCTGGATGCGCGTTCTGCGAAACTTATTATGGATGGTGTTCGCAAGGATAGTAAACACTGAACGTACAATTGTGTGCACGATTTATCAGCCATTTACTGAAGCGTTCAATGGTTTCGACAATTTGCTACTAATAAAGATTGGTAGTGAGACGGTTTTCACCGGTGAGCTTGGAAAGAACGCGAGTGCGGTGATTGCGTGCTTCAAGTCAATCGACGGTACGGCGAAGCTGGAAGACATGCGTGGCAATAACAGCGGTGAGATGACAGATTTAGTGAGAGTTTTTCAGTTGAAAAAAAAACAATGAAGTGTTGTTGTCAAATTTGAATTGTGGGTGTGACTAGTCCATCGAAAGAGTTTGCTGAATTGACTTCTGGCGGCAAGCGTGCTGCAACAGAGATTATTCCGGCCGAATTCCTGCTCTTAGCGCTTCTTCCGCCTGTATTGGCGCACAGCTTCACACAACCTGACCCAATTT
>NC_090617.1:3085831-3088677 GCF_004359215.1 Bremia lactucae
CAGTACAAGTCGTAGTGCCCCGTTACACCTGGTAGCACTTTGTAGTCCGTCCAAGGACCACATTTCCCACATCTAACATGGACATGTTAGATGATAGTGGGAATACGCATCACGTTTCCCCTGAAAGCTACTCCCTTCTAAGGGATATAGAAAGGAGTGTGGTTGAACGAATGAGTTCGACCGTAGAAAACGATGCAATCCTGGCATTGCTGTCCAACTTAGACAGAGATGCCCTCCATTCAACCATCGCCATGGGCATATGCGTGAACATCACGCTTGCCTTGCCTGAGTTTCAGAAGCTTTGAACGAGCTCTGAAGTCAGCCCTTGGTGGTTCAAACGTCTGTTTGAGTCGGGTTTCAAAAGCCTCTAGCGACCCAAAGACGTATGGGTCGCGCAACTTAAGGCCCAATGCCCAAGTTTTGGCACGACCTGCCAGATTTGATTGAGCGAATGCGACTTGCATTTGCTCGTCGATGATGTGACGTGCCCTTATGGCATCGTCTTACTCGACAAACCATCTCAAGAGGGAGTCTTCTTCGACTTCCCTATACTTAGAGATGTCAATCTTTAAAGTTTCGGGACGACGCGTTTGCGTCATCCCAGGTACAGGGGTCTGTACCTGTTGTAACCTCAACAGTTCTGCCTGTTGAGAGCCTTGCTGATTCAGCAAGGCTACTTTTTCCTTTATCTCGTCAAGTTCATGTTGTATGAACTTTCATTTTCGTCCTTATCAGGCTTGTGTAACCTGGATGAGTCGAACAGCGAAATTCAGTATCGTTCGTTGGTTATTCCAATCCAACGAATAAGTTGCCCTTAGTAGACAAGCCTACTTTTCTTTGGGAAGCAATACGCCCCGTATTGCGGCCCCTCTTCATTTATTTAATGTTAGCGTTTGAGCTTACATTACTATCGAAATGATCTCAAAGATCACTTTGTTCCTGGTGATGACTCTAAGCATCACAAACATCTTCATCATTATCGGAGTCATCACAGTATGACTCCACCACAAGAAATCCTGACGAGTTGATGAACAAACTCGAGAACAACTCTTTGGTTGTTGTGCCTAAACTCAGGCATCGTCCCGAGTGACCCGGAAGACTTTGCAGATTATTCTAGTCAGAGATTACATTCGACTCTTAAAAGACGCCCCCAGGTAACCACGCCAATGCGCAGGCGAAGCGCTGTGCTTGATTACATTCGCAAAAGCTGGAATAAAATTAATCATCCAGTGCTCCCATACAGAAAGTCATATTAGTACTTTCTGTTACTCTGTATGAGTCACTCTATTGACTGTTAAGGGGAGGTGATGTAACGGGGTGTCCCCTCATATAAATAATATTTTCTGTTTGACGAATAATAAATAATATTTCCTATACGAGGATATAAATCGAAGAGATTAAAATCATTTTCTTTTATAAATTTGCTCAACAAATCCAATATAACCATACATGGTAATGCTGTAACAACAATGCAACAGTTCAATGGCATTGGTTAATTAAAGTTCAAACGAACCCCGCAAATCGCTACTAGACGCATGATTGAGCGGTACATGGCTTTATATTAATAAATTAAAGTGGTTAAATAAGAAGATCGTTACGTAAAACTTTTAGCCCCATTACAAAGCCCGTGACACAACACGTCTTCAGTGGACAGGTACGTGAGTCACAGGTGCCAGGCGCACACGCATGTTGGGATGCACGCAAAACCATCATCTTTATCAAGATAATGTTCCTGACTGTAATTAGTGCAGGTAGACATATTTTGTCTCCTATTCAGTTATCTCAAACCACAGGCATCCCTCCTCGCAAGGTAGGGAGCTTGGCAATCGAATATAACACGCGGCAATTGTCATCATTACCGAGAAACTATTTTAAGTTATCAGTACTAGCGAATGGTGCCCCATTGCATAAAAGACCTCGATGATGTGAGGTGCTTCCGATAACTTCATGTACACAGACGTGCAGAGAAAGGTTTTAAGTTGATAAGAAGTCTCAGCTACTAAAAAACATGTACTAAAGCAGGATTGGTGTTGTGAAAAAAAGAAGTTGTATTGATTGAGAAAAGTTCCTACACAATAAGCTCCTATCTGCTGACTTAGATATATAATAGTTAGGACAGTACGCTCATGAGTGTAGTGCCCCATGTCCAGCACCAAAAGGTACTGAACGTAATTTTGGATCGTATGCCAAAAAGGGCAACGGTCGCGGATCCGATGTTGTTGCGAAATCGCAACAGCGAAGCGGACCGCCAAAAAATGGACGGGGTCAGTAGGGGCGCAACGCCCTACTGATCCAGCAACCTCAAGAGAATTTGCAAATCTCTTGACTAAAGTTGCTCCAGACACACAATCATTATGTGTCTCTGCACCTGGTGATGAGGTATCCATCAACACGTTGAAGTTAAAAGTGACAAATGATTTGTTACTCAGAGCCCTAGTGGGCTGCGGAGCATCGAATAACTTTATTCGTCGCCAGTCACTAGAGGGTCGTAGGCTCAAATATGTTGAGCGCGACATCCCTCCAACGAGGATGACGGTGCGTCTAGCGACAGGCGCATCGATAACAGTAATGAAACGCGTAGTGAAATTTCACTACACGTTAAGAGATTTACAGTATGATGATGATTTCATCGTACTGGATTTGGATGACAAATTTGATGTCATCCTAGGTTTACCTTGGCTCAGAAAATACGAGCCAAGGATCAGCTGGCAGCATCGATCCGTAAAGATGCCTGCCACTTGTTCATCAGATGGCCATCTGATGAACGTCTTGGAGCGTCCACAAGCGTGTGGATGTACTACGAGTGAGTGCGATGGCCTCACTTGTGGTACGGTCGTTAGTACAAC